>NC_061111.1:208930127-208960001 GCF_002878395.1 Capsicum annuum | reverse complement strand
TATTGCCAACAAAGTATTTAGCCAAATTTCTTTCTCGTCAATTCTTTGCTCTTCTTGCTGCTTCTTATTCTATTTCCCTTTGCAATTTCTGCTTCATTTATCTCCACACTTTAGTCAAAGACTGAACCTCAATAGTTTTCTTTATACTTGAGAATTTGGTCACATTCTTACTTTTTTTAACAGGTGATGCAGTCAAGTCCCCCTAAATATATATATATATATAATGTTGTTGCATCGTCAGATAACTTTCTTTCTCGTCAATTCTTTTCTCTCTTTGTAGCTTCTTATTTGATTTCCCTATGCATTTTCTGCCTCATTTATCTCCACACTTTAGTCAAAGATTGAACCCTAATAGTTTTCTTTATACTTGAGGATTTGGTCACATTCTTACTTTTTTTGAACAGGTGATGCAGTCAAGTCCCCCTAAAAATATATATATATATATATATAAAATCTTCTTCTTCCATTAGTAGTTTTTTGATATGGATAACATAAAGTAACAAAAATATAGGCCTAAAGAAACTTACTCTTGATTCGTTATCGCACCACCAGTGCCAGTCAATGACCAATGTCTCAAGTTCTGCTGAATTCCGTAGAAAGCTGCAAATTCCAGGGAACTCCAGCTGATCTATGATTGCACTAATTTCTAATAACTTCTGGCTTGATGGTGGAGACTGCCACCCTTTCAACTCAAGGACGGACATGCACTTATAAAACAAAATAGACAAACTAGAATATGTCAAAACAAGCAAATATGACATACTTAATAAATGAAACGCAGATATTGAATAATTTGTAAAAACAGCTTGGATTATATGACTCTGGTTTGCCCCATCAAAGTGTTCATGGTTGTCTTGAGAATCCAAAGATGGATTTTTAAACACTTGGAAAAGCCCATCAACATGACTTAAATAGTATGGTCAATGTAAATCAATCCTACTCAAATCTCATTCCAAAATGCAATTATTTTAGAATTTTAAATATAAAAAATTATTTAAATTTATTTATATATATATAGAGAGAGAGAGATCATCTTTATTATATTTTGTAAAAGATTGATTTATTTTAGAAGCAAACAAAATAACTTTCCTTGGCCCATGAGGGAAGTTATTTTCCCTCAAATTGAGAAAAATGAGTTGTTGTGGAAAATGTTTTCTAAATATTTCATTGCAACCAAACAAGGAAATAGGAAATCATTTTCCAGAAAATATGTTCCATCATACCAAACACACCCTTAGTCTTTTTTTTTTTTTTTAATTTTTGGGTAAAGGGTCCATTTTTCCTTTTATTTTTTCATTATTTCCCATCAAAATATTTTGATAGATTTTAAAATTTTCTCTCAATTTAAATCTATAGATTATATAAGGATAAATATGCATGGTATTTGAAATAAGTAAGGATAAATAAGAATAAAAAAAAACTTTTAGCTAAATGATAAGAGATTCAAATTTGAATTTAAATAGAATTTGAATTGGAATATAATTCTAACTTTTAAACCCCCCATTCCAGCTTTTAAACTTTTCTTATATATATTACTCCTATTATAGGTTATGTTGATAAAATTTTAAATTTTCTTTCTCTTTATTGTTGTTGGTAATCATTAACTTTATTCCTGATTTTTTCATATTCTTTATTTTTTAAAAACTTTTTCTAGTTTAATATTTTTATTTTTTATATGCAGGTGTATGACATTTTCATCTTCATCTTCCTATATTAATGTTGTAACACCTCGATAAATTTTAGAAATTATTTTAATATTTTACATGAGTATAACTCTTAGTTTACAGAGATTTACGCAGTACATACATTTTTAAGAAAATTATATTATGTTTAAATATATATATATATATGTGTGTGTGTGTGTGTGTGTATGTAAATGTAGTGTATATAATGTTTATGGTTATAGCTGGTGGATTAAAGAATAAGTAAGAAGTTTTATTATATATAGAGATATATGTTAATTTTTGGTGCAAGTGGGGCCACTTTATTATTCATTTTTTTAAAAAAAATACTTAAAGTAAAAAGGAGAGAAAATCTTTATAATCTTACCCAAAATCACCGCCTCTTTTATTTCTCTCTCTAACGTTACTGGGCCACAGCTTCTCCGGCAATAGCAGTCGTCAGCCGGCGAAACCCCCACAGGCGTGATTCTCGTTCTCTACTCTCCGCCTCTTCCTTGTTTCAGTCAGCCCAACTGCCCCCTTCCTCTCTCGCCGTTTTCTTTCCTTTCTCCACAGTTCCGATCGTCGATGAACTAGCACCGACAAAATTCACCACTGTTCCAACTGGTGAACCCCACTAAAACAACCCCTAATAGATTTGGGTTGGAAGGGGGAACGGTCAATGGTTTCTCAACATTGATTTTGAAAAATTATGAAGGAAAACTGATTATCTATAGGAGTAGTTGACAAAACAAAGGTTACATTCCCGCGGGTTGAATTGTTGGATACTTGTGGTCCTACCATTAGCTAAGAAGACATCAAAGGTATGTAAAGCTAAAACCTCCTTCGCCTTTAAGGCATGACCTATAATCATTTATTCCTCCTAAAGTAGCCGAGATAGTCTACTTGATATATGTGAATAGAGTTTTCAGTTTCTATATGCCTAACACATGACCATGTATCCTTTTCATTTGAATTACACATGTTCATGCTTCTTGGGTTAATTGATTAAGGTCAAAACATTTGTACTACTCCCGTCAAGTCAAGTGTCTATAAAGTTTGTTCATCTTCATTAGGAATTCTTAGAAGTCACCTAGTATATCTCCATATGCTATGAATTAGAATAAATGGCCATACTATAGTCGTACTAATATATTAGATCACATAGTGATATAGCCATATGATGATATAAAGTATAAGCATTGTAATAGTTTGATACTATCAAAGAAGTCAATCATATATGGAAAGCACTACTCAAATAACTAAGCAGTATTTATTTTAATATATACTTGCATAGTCCTATGAAGCACTATTTGATAAAGGTTAACGACGGAAGATATCATAGGTTTGGCTTGGCAGACACACGACGTAATTCTGTGCACAGAATTGAGACCAGTCTACTATAGTGAGCCCGAATGTGTGGCATACCTGCCTTTGTGGCATCATTTGCATTTGGAGTCGGTTAGACTAGTTTTCCCGACTCGAGCCAATATATGGCACATATGGCATATATGGCCTACGGGCAGACTCTTATAGTAAGTCCCTAAGGAGTGGTGTACCCTGTATCGGACCGCGATTACAGTTATACTTATAAAATCATAGTCAAGAGTATCTGGATAACACATGTCGTACACATGATATAGAATGCCCTTGGTAGGCCATCATATGAGTATTTGTATTAAAAGTCGGCACAAGACATCACTTAGACAAATTACTAGGCCCTTATAATGATGACTTACTCGTAAGTACTTATATGATAAGTTAATAAGGCAGATGCATAGGTAATAGTTTATATGGTGTATTTGGCACCTGTCCCTCATAAGTTATAGTTTCATAAAAGAGTTTCTAGTAGTCAGTCGTTCGCAGTTGCTCATTTTGTTGTTTGATTCATTGAGCATCCTTATACAGCTACTTGTTATTCTGTCTGCTTTACATACTAGTACATATAAAATATGTACTAATGCCCCTACGTCCGGGGGCACTGCATTTCTGCAAGTACAGGATCAGGTCTATTGATAAGCAAACTTCTATACTAGACACTTGTTCGTATTCAGCAAAGTAGTCGGTGAGCCCCTCTCTTACCTAGGGTTAACAAATGTCGAGTACTATTTAATTGTGTTTCTAATTATAGTTTGGGTATATAGGAGCCTCGCCCCGACCACCTTCCCTAGTACAGTTACAATTTTTTTAAAGGCTTTTATAGACAGAGATAAGTTGTCATACGGGGTCATAGTTTCACATATTTGTATCATATAAGTGTTCAATGAGATAGAATTGATTTGTACATACGCCCTTTATCATTTTCATGACTAGTAACTCTTTCACACAATATATATATATATATATATATATATATATATATATATATATATTCCAGTCTTATAACTCATGCTCATACAGTTCTTGTCCATCCCATTTAGGCTAGGGGCGAGACAAAAGTGGTGTCAAATCCCTAGGTTTAAGATGTCCTAAGGAGTCTACGAAGTTGTGTCTAGTAGAGCTCCACTTATGGATGTGTTGTTTACCGCATTTATAATGGGGGAGCTGCTTAGGTATTTAGGATTTTTGACTCTTTTTGTGATCTAGATCGTGCAATAAAGCTAAGTTATAAAGTGGTACTTCCGATTTATATTCTGCTTAATAGTCATACGGATTCATCCCATTAAATGTAATCCCAGATCAGGCTGACAGTCCAGATATTAGCATTTCAAAAAGAAGTTTACAGCTAAAAGATCAGCCTCAAGACTCTAAACTAAGATTCGAGATAGAAAGTGGCATATTCTGATATAAATGTTGTAAAAAATTTAGTGATTTTCAAGTTCGAAAGCTTCCCCGCGTGATCCCTCTAATACCTATAAGATTTAAGTACATTGGGCATGTTTAGTATTACCTCGGTAATGCACCCATAAGCTTTAGGATAATGTATAATTTCAGAGTAAAGGCAATCAAATTGGGTCTTTATGAGTTTAAGGTACGTTGGTAGCTTTGACTGTTAGGTAAATGTATCTTGCCAGTGTTAATTAAAGGTATTCCTAACTGGTTATTCCCTGAGAATATGTGCATTGGATTATGTTGAGTAGATAATGACCTATATGTTTGAATTCTTGTAAGGCTAGCAAGTTTAGGGATAAGTGTTGTTATCATTTTGTTGGAATATATGGGTAGGGATTACCCCATTATGATTTGTTTCAAAAAAAAAACCTACAATGGTGTGCGATTAAAGATTAGAGTTGAAAATATTGAGTAGTCAGACATAAACCAAGAGTTATTAATTACGTCTAGAATAGATCAAGACGTAGTATTGGTCAATCAGTTATAAGAAGAAAATTGTTACATTTGGAGAATAATAAAATATTATTTGAACATCTTGGGCTATGTATATATATGGATAGTGTGTCTAGTTAGACTATGACTTTTATTGAAAAAGTTATGGAAACGTGATTATATAGTTTCAGTGGATTACGGTGCCACATCAGTAAGGAATAATGTTAGTATCACCTTGAGGTATGGTACCCTTTTTATAAAATAGTGGGAGTTGGCAGTCAATTAGTAGGCCTCTTGATAATAGATACATTGATCTAGTATGATTCTTAAGAATGCACATGCGTTGGAGGGCAAAAATATATCTGGAGATGCATAGATTGCCAATAGTAGATTACACGTCTTAAGATATAATAATTGTTTGTTCACTTGATTTCACATGGCCATATTCATTTGTTGAGTGTTGTTGCTGCCTAACTAGCTACTTCTTAGGTATGAATGAAGTTCATAAGATTTTCTTTTGAAGAAAGGGATGGATATATACCTGCACCTGATACATGTTCATCATAAGCTTACTGATTTTTGTTTGGCAAAAAAATGTATAACCTAAAATATTCTTTTTATGTTTTATTTTATATAGTTGTAGTAGTTTTGTCAAACACAGTCGTACCTCAGTTGTTATGTCCAAGGTGGCTAATCTTTAGGTGTTATGGAGAGACAACAAAACGACTCCATAAGTATGTGGTAAATAAAAGTTCTTGCATTACATTATCTTTAGCATCCTTCCTATCTATTTGACTACCAATCTGTATGAGCTACTAGATGCGGAGTTCAATAATGTGATGCATGGTAGCAATGGAAAAAGAACGGTTCAGCTTGTTACCCTAGTAATAGGCTTATAAAGTATCCTAATAAATAATTAAATAGATTAATACTAGTAATGTCTTGTTCCTAGGTTTGAATATATATATATATATAGATGCATTTATGGGAGATCAATTATTTACATGTTATTTATATTATAGAGTCTTACTTATAGATTACATATTTTATGAATTATAGTTTATACACTACATGTTTTGTATAAAATGTGCTTACGTGTTATCTGTTTCATGTAGTGTTGATACACAAATTATATGTTTCATAGAATACCTGATTGCAGACATTGCGTATGCACATCAAAGGTTATTCATTCAAGGTTCATAGGGTTGTTGTTTATATGTCACAATCATCGTATATTATTTATTTGTACATCGCATGTTCTAAAAGCATAATTTTTTAAGTGTTATCCATTTCATACGTTTATATGATTAGAATGTAAATTTTTATTACTCATATGACACATACTTAATTTTTATAAGTTATAGATGTATATGCTCAAAGATTATATTTCACGTGCTCTATGTCATAATTAAGTTATTCATACTATCTATTTTCATAATGTTAAGACTTATGCACCAAGCACTTTCATAGTTTATTTATTTATATAATTATACAATCAATGTTACGATATAATTCATTTGTCTACATATTATATACATATATATATCGCGTATTATAATCTATAATTTATTGATTAGACAAATCATTTGTTTTTATGTCACCTTAATTATGGTATAGTTAGTTGGGTATTATATGTTTCATTGGGTATGCATTTAGAAATATCAAGGACCTATTTATTTGTATAACGTACAACTATTTGTTTACGATGGTCCCCAACATTGGTTCATGGCACCGAAAAGCTCAGTGTTGGTGTATTATGTTATGTCCTTATATCTTTATCTTGTCCTTGAATTTTCAAATACTAGTGATTTTTGTAGAATATTGGTTCCAAAGGCAAGTACTCTAATGCAAGGTTCTCGGGGATGCTAGTATAGAATTCAGTTTTATTTTTTTTACACAAGGCTTGCTACATATTTTTATAAGTTTGTCTAAGTTAACTATTTTAATTAGTCAACAAGAAAGTTTTTATTTGGCTTGACTACTACGTGTTTAATAAATCAAACAACTTTTTAAAATCATGAATGCACATTTTTTTTTCTCTCATCTGTTGATGTAAGCACACTTTCTGCTTCTATCCAGTACACACAAACATTGAATGCTCTTGTTTCCATAGTTTTCTTCTTTAATTGTTGTACATTGTTCTGAAAAGAGTAATATTTTAGATTTTTAAATTTGTTGTACCTTTTTCTTAAAGAGAGTGTTGAATCACCTCATTTGGAAGTTTAGCTTTTAAAGAATATATATTTTTCTTTAATCAAAATAATGGGTACCTTATTTGTTTGAATATGATTGGATAATGTTCCCTCACTTGACTTTTCTTGGATAAAAAAAGTGAAATAATACTGGTTAGTGGTGAGATTCCATTCTAACATTTTTTTCCCTAATGACATGTGTGGATTATCGGTGTGATATCCCTTTCTTGTTGGTTGCTTTTATATTTTTGTGTATTATATTTGTTATCTATCTTGAGTCGGGGGTTTATCGAAAATAACCTCTCTACTTCAGCTGAGGTAGTGGTATTGGCTACATACACTTTACCTTCCCTGAACCTCACTCTGCGAGAATACACTGGTATGTTGTTGTATTTATTTATATGTAAATATTTATCTATAAGTTTTATAATTGACATTAAGTGTTGTGATTAGCTTACTTGCTCGTTGTGTACTTTTACAATCCTAGAACCCATGTACTGGGTGCTCCTATATTATACCTTCTTAGATATCGAAGGTAACTTATTATATGTTATATATTTTCACTTTATATAGTGATACGTATTAGGTATTAAGATTATATCTATCTATATGATCAAATGACAAATCTCGTGTTATAGTTAATCTGTTCACATGTTAATTTTTTTCTTTTAGCCCACATGTCACATGCTATTTATGGTTCATATATTCATGTGTGAAAAATTTTCAAATGTTTATATGGGTGTATGCACTTCATAATTATTGGCTAACATGTTATAGTTACTCTATGATTTGATGGATTAGGCAGGTATCATTTAAAAAAGGCGTCAAGTGGCTTCGTAGAATCGGTAAGCTGAGCCCTAAGTGTATAAGAAAAAACAAATGATGTATGGCTCTTATATTATTAACATGTAGAGAAAATCCAGGTGGCCTAAGTGAGGTGATAGCCTCCAGATAGAGCTGTAGTGCACCCACCATTCCTTATGTGTTTACCACTCAAGTGTTTTCTCTGGTGAGTTATTTCAAGAAGGCGAGATACTTAACTTGTTTTAACAGCCATTTGAGTGTATATGATGTATGACTATGATTCAAGAAATGTGCATGGATGCAGCTTCCAGGTGTAGAGTATAAGGTAAGTTACCATATTGATTATAACTATCATTTGAATATAAGGCCAAATGGAGCCTCGTGTATTATCCGTTGGATATTATATTTTTCATGACGGTCTGTGAAACGTCTATGTATGTATTTTGGCTTGTATTGTCGTGACGCTCTGTGAAGCGTATTAGTATGTATTTTGGCTTGTATTTGCTGTGCGCTCTGTGAAGCGTAT
Source organism: Capsicum annuum (assembly GCF_002878395.1). NCBI lineage: Eukaryota > Viridiplantae > Streptophyta > Magnoliopsida > Solanales > Solanaceae > Capsicum > Capsicum annuum. Next base: position 208,951,554 of record NC_061111.1, on the reverse strand, counting down.
TTGTATGTATTTTGGCTTGTATTTGCTGTGACGCTCTGTGAAACATATTTGTATATATTTTGGATTGTATTTATTGTGATACTCTATGAAGCGTATTTATATATATTCTGGTTAGTTGTTAGGTTTCTAATCGACCTATTTATAGGGGAAACTCTGTCAAAATTTGTAGAAAGTTTAAAAGTTAGCCAAATTTTAAGACCTTGAGGTAAATTAAGGAAAGTGAAAGTTGAGTAAATAATCTAAAAAATGTCTTGGGTAATTATAGGAGTCAAAATAAGTTGTGCACATTATTCGAGGATGAATGAACCTGAGTGTGGGAGATTGTAACACCTCGATAAATTTTAGAATTTATTTTAATATTTTAGATGAGTATAACTCTTAGTTTATAGAGATTTACGTGGTAAATACACTTTAAAGAAAATTATATTGTGTGTAAATATATATATATGTGTGTGTGTGTATGTAAATGTAGTGCATATGACGTGTATGGATGTGGTTGGTGGATTAAACAATAAGTAAGAAGTTTTATTATATATAGATTTATGTAAATTTTTGGTGCAAGTAGGGTCACTTTATTATTCATTATTTTTACAAAAATACTTAAAGAAAAAAGGGGAGAAAATCTTTATCATCTTACCCAAAGCCACTGCCTCTTTCCTTTCTCTCTCTAACGTTACTGCGCTACAGCTTCACCGATAATAGCATTAGTCAACCGGTGAAACCCCCACTGGCGTCGCTCCTGTTCTCTACTCTCCATCTCTCCCTTGTTCCAGTCAGCCCAACCGTCCCCTTCCTCTCCCACCGTTCTCTTTGCTTTCTCCATAATTTCGATCATCGGCGAACCAGCACCGGCGAAATTCACCACTATCTCAGCCGGTGAACCCTACTAACATAGCCCCTAACAGATTTGGGTTGGGAGGGGGAAAGGTCAATAGTTTCTCAACATTGATTTTAAAATATTAAGACCAAAAACTAATTATCTATCGAATTGTGGAAATTAATAGTTGGCAAAACAAAGGTTACATTCTTGTGGGTTGAATTCTTTGATACTTGTGGTCCTACCATTAGCTAGGAAGACATCAAAGGTATGTCAAGCTAAAACCTCCTTTGCCTTTAAAGCACGACCTGTAATCATTTGTTCCTCCTAAAGTAGCCGAGATAGTCTACTTGATATATGTGAATAGAGTTTTCAGTTTCTATATGCCTAACACATGACCACGTATCTTTTTCATTTGAATTACTCATATTCATGCTTCTTGCGTTAATTGGTTGAGGTCAAAACATCTGTATTACTCCCTTCAAGTCAAGTATCTATAGAGTTTTTTCGTCTTCATTAGGAATTCTTAGAAGTCACCTAGTATATCACCATGTGCTATGAATTAGAATAAATGGCCATACTATAGTTGTACTAATATATTAGATCACATAATGATAAATCCATATGATGATATAAAGTACAAGCATTGTAATAGTTCGATACTATCAAAGAAGTCAATCATATATGGAAAGTACTACTGGAATAGATAAGCAGCATTTGCTGTAATATATACTTTCATAAGCCTACGAGCACTATTTGATAAAGGTTAACAATGGGCGGGTACCATAGGTTCGGCTTGGCACACACACGATGTAATTTTGTGCACACAATTGAGACCAACCACTATAGTGAGCTCAAATGTGTGGCGTACCTGCCTTTGTGGTATCATTTGCATTTGGAGTCAGTTAGACTAGTTCCCCTAACTCGAGCTAATATATGACATATATGGCTTACGGGCAGACCCTTATAGTGAGTCCCTAAGGAGAGGCGTACCCTGTATCGGACCACGATTACAGTTATACTTATAAAATCATAGCCAGGAGTATTTGGGTAACACATGTCGTAAATATAGAATGCCCTTGGTAGGCCATCATATGAGTATTTGTATTAAAAGTTGGCACAAGACATCACTTAGGCGAATTACTAGGCTCTTATAATGATGACTTACTCGTAAGTGCTTATATGATAAGTTAATAATTCAGATGCATAGGTAATAGTTTATATGGTGTATTTGGCACATGCCTCTCATAAGTTATAGTTTCATAAAAAAGTTTCTAGTAGTCAGTTATCCATAGTTGCTCATTTTGTTGTTTGATTCATTAAGCATCCTTATAAATCTGTTTGTTATTCTGTCTGCTTTACATACTAGTACATATTTTATATGTACTAACGCCCCTACGGTTGGGGGCACTGCATTTCTGCAAGTATAGGATCAGGTCTATTGATGAGTAGACTTCTATATCAGGCACTTGTTTGTACTCAGTAAAACAGTCGGTGAGCTCCTCTCTTACCTGGGGCTAATAAATGTCGAGTACTATTTAATCATATTTCTAATTATAGTTTGGGTATATAGGAGCCTTACCTCGACCACCTTCCCTAATACAGTTATAATTTCTTTTAGAGGCTTCTTAGATAGAGATAAATTATCATACGGGGTTATAGTTTCACATGTTTGTATCATATAAGTGTTCAATGGGATAGAATTGATTTGTACATACCCCTTTTATCATTTTTATGAGTTGTAGCTCGATCATATAACTCATGGTCATACGGTTCTTGTCCGTCCCATTTAGGCTAAGGGCGTGACAAATATTCAGGTCTATCAATTGAAATTGATGTCAATATTTTTTTTTACAATGATTCTATTTACACAAGTAAATTGTTGTTGCTATTTTTTTATTCACCATAATCCAGCATGTATCTCTATTTTCATCATCATCGATTGTTTATGTATTTATTAAAGTTCATAACAATTTCTTTACTTAAATATACTTATTGAATTTATATTTTGTGATAGTTTTTTTGAAAATTGTATTATAAAATATTTATCCTTAACCTCTGTGTGTGTGTGTGTGTGTGCGTGTATGTATATATCATCCAGTGTATCTCAAATAACTTTGAATAGAATACAAGACAAGGCAGGATCAAAAGTACAGAGAGAAAATGTGAACTTCTTTTGCGATAGACAAAGTTTTTGTTTCTCACAATTGATATCAATTTGTGTATATATTGAACGTATTATTATTTTTAGAAGAAAAATCATAAATAAATATATATTTCCATTTTGCTTTGCTTGAATTTTATTTTTAATAATTTTAATTTTTTTAATATATAGTGATTATAAATAAATAAATTAAGATTTAGAAGAAATTATATGATTTTGATTATTTTGTTGAATTGGTCAAACTACAAAATTTGAAGATTTTAAATGAAGGTATGAATGTTAATTCCAAAAGATCCATGCAGGTAAGATATTTAATAGAATGTTGCAATTGAAATTGCCTAATAAGATTTGTCATGTAGAATATGTTGAAATTTAGTGAATTGGAAAAGTGATAAACGCAACATTCTATTTGAAATATATCATGAATATTTGTGTTAAAAGTCCAAAATTTTTGTTGTTGTTGTTATTTTTTACAATTAGCATTGTATTTATCTTATGTTATAGATGTAACTAAGAATTTAAAGTTTCTAATTAAGATGTATACAAATATCTTATAAATATAAAATGAATAGTTGGACTTTTTCTTTTAAGGTAATATAATTTAACATGTTCGAAATGTTATTAAGGAATAATAAAAATGGATAGAGATAGACTAATGGATATTATGATAGGGGACGGTGAAGGTAAGAGATGGTACTGGCCGGGATGGGAGGTGGTATAGGGGGGGTCAAGGGGGACGGGGGGGGGGGGTAAGCGAGGTGGTGCATGTATATGACATTTGGGGATAAGGATAGAAAAAAGATTTTTTTTTGTAAAAAAAATTTAAAGCCTTTTTTTTGGGTAAGAGTAGGGGGTGGGGTTGGAGTAATAAAAAAATTTAAATTTTTAGGCGGGGCAGGGATAGGTGTTGGGTAGGGTAAAGAAGAAAGATATTTTTTTTTTCAAAAAAACTAAATTTATTTATTTTTGTTTGGGGTGGGTGGGATTGAGGGTGGAGGTGGGTGGGGTAAATTTTTTTTTTTAACATAAAATTTAAAAATTAACAAAATAAAATTTGGCGGGGTAATCGGGTGGTAGGGTAAAGGTGGGGGATGTGTGTGAGAACGGTGATATTGAGAGTAGCCTGAGAGTTTTGAATTGAATTAATTTCAAAGATTTAATATAAGTATAAATAAAATAAATAAAGATATTAATGATGGAACGGAAATGAAAAAATTATGAATAGTAGAACAAAGCTTGAAAGTTTAAAAGAAAAAAATAAATTATATGTGCTTAGTTTTGAATCGAAAGTTGTGAAATTCAAAATTTTGGAATTAGAGGTTTTGTATTGACACAATGAAGTACCTTTAATGTTTGAAATATAATTGAAAGATAATTTTTTTTTTAAATTGTAGTTATTGTTGAACTGATTGATATACTAAAAAAAACTTGAACTTGAAATAGAAGGCCAGGAATATAATTACATGTCTTAACTGATTAAAATTACAAAGGTAAAAGTCCAACAATAAAATTAATAATTATTTTATATTTTATAATTTATTAATTTTAAAAATCAGTCAATGGACCGAAATATGACTAAAGAAAATACTAATTATTGTTCTTTTCATATCAAAACATCTATACTAATTGCAATTGGTATTTGTTATTAAATAGAGTTATAATTTCATTATTAACAATTATTTTTAATATTTCATGGACTTTTGAAATATGTTTTTTGAAAAGATTAACTTTTGAAATATGTCAATGTAATGCAACAAAAATTGATAAACCTTATAATTTTAAAGTGAATAAACTGATATTTTTTATCAAATACTTTTTAAAAAAACATTTCATGCATCGCGTGGATACCTATACTAGTATATATATAAAAGAGACTTAGAAGTGTGCTGATGTGGCATACTTGGCATACTTTTAAGGCCTCCAACTGCATTTATCTTTTTATTTTTTATTTTTATTTGACATTGATTTTTTTTATTTCACTATAGAATAATAAAATAATAATCTATTTTAAAGTATTTTTATTTTTCTAAAATAATTTATTTAATAAGTCATTTTCATAACTCACACCTTTTCAAATTTTCATGTCTTTTATTCCAGACTTAAGTCATCGATAGCCCCTTAAACTTATCTCGAAATTTCACTTGAACCTCTCAACTTAGGTTTGTACTTATCAGGCCCCTAACCCACCCAAAATTTGATCCACCCAGGCCTTTTTTGTCTATATGGCATGCCGCGTGCTATTTACTCATTGAGGGCACGTGAACCATAGAAATCATCCTATGTGGCAAACGTTAACGTTGTTTAACATTAACTTTCTCTCCCCTTCACCCCAAATTAAAAATAACCTAATTTCTCTCATTCTATCACATTTCTCTAATCTCTCATATCCCCATTCTTTCATAATTTCTCTAGTTTCTCTCATCTTAATTACTCTCTTATTTGTCTCATAATTTCTCTTAAATCAATTTTTTCTCATTTTATTCAAGAATGTCACAAAATTCTATTAATCTTGAGTTACCTGATTTATGTTACTGTTTCGAATTTTGTCCTTTGAGAACTTCAAGAACTACATCAAATCCAGGTCGTATATTTTTTGAATGTAAAGTTTCAAAGGTATGTAACATTTTCAAAGATTTACATTTTATTTTATTTTGTGAATTTTTGGTAATGTTACTGTTTTTACATTTTAGGAAAATAATGAATGTGGATACTTTAGATGAATTGATCCAAAACCTTCAATTTATGTGCATCAATCTCCTAGGGTGGATCAAGCTTAATGATTCAATGCAAAGATGGTGAAAAATCGTATGATCGATTAAAGGAAAAGCTCAAAGAGGTTGAACAAGAGAGAGACACTTTATCTGAGAAATTGAAAGATAGTGAAGAAAAGTTAATTGCATTGAGACAAAAACTCAAAAAAGTTAAATTTGAAAGGGAATGTACAAAACTCAAATTTAATAGACTTGTTCTACTTCTTCTCTTTATTCTTACGGTAAAGTGGTTTTTTAGTATGGTGTAGGGTAGTAGTTAAGCTTGGGTATTGAATAGGCAATTGAATATTGAGTAGTTTATCCTAGTTAGTTTGTAATGGAGTTGTTTAGGTAGTCTATTTTGTATTATTTTGACTTGTTTAATGTGAATGAATTGACATGCTTTGTATGACAATCACATTGTCAATTACTTGTGTCCAGTTGTGCAGCAAGGTATTGCCACCCAACTAAGCATAACCACATATTTGTAACTACTAAGAGTATTGCTAAATAATTGAACTAAAACACAAGTATTTCTTACTACTAAAATACTTTAGAAGCACAACACATTAAAACTGCTCAAAATTGAGCTAAAAAGTACATCACATCACTAGATAAGGTGTTTAACATAAAAGTACATAAAAAAAGCTCAATTTGAGTATAATAGTACTACTGTAGCATACCACAAAGTCATTAACTACTGCCTAAGAAATTTTTTTTCAAAAATTAATAACACAATCTTTTCAAAATAAGAGTATAACCCTCATTACAATATCATACATATAGATCATTTCTAAATGAACTGCTTCTTGGAAAAACCAACTAATGAAGAAGACTTTGCTGCATCCACTTTGTTTCTCTTATTTGCTTTCATTTATTAAAATTGTATGCCGGTGACTGCATCTTTTTAATTCCACTTTAGGCCATGAGGTTTAAAACCAATATCTATATTGGTCGGTGAAGCACTACTTAAATTTATACCTCCATAAAGAGCCCTCTCACTTGATGTACCAGGCTACAAAATCAGACAAAATTGTAAGACAATAAACATTGAAAACTTGAATAAAAACATAGTTATAGGTAAAGAATGAGACACAGAGAAATACATTGTACACTTGGGTTCCAGTTGTTGGATCTGAGTAAACACCCAAACCAGTTGCAGGCCTTTTGTATCCAGTACTAGCAACAAATAAGGTAGCACTGTATGGCCTCTTGTTGGTTGGCAAAGGTGAAACTTGACTAGAATAAACATTTCTTCCACTTTCAAATGGGGTCCTTCTTACATTAGCTATTTTTCCTCCCAATCCTCTACCAGTACCTACTTAACCTCTACTAGTTCCTCTTTCATCTCCCCTATCAGTATCACATTGACCTCTACTAGTTCCACCTTTACCTCTATCAGAATTATATTGGCCTCCGCTAAAACCCTATTGACTTTTACCAGCCCTACATTTACCTCTAACACCACCACCTTGACCTCTACCAGCCCCACTTGATGCCTTTATTTGAGGTGCTTTTGACACAGAAGCTATGTCAGCACAAATAGATCCTAATTGACTGGATTATGTAGGTACATATGTATAGAAGGTGGATCTTGACTGTGAATGATATCCCATTCTAGATTATAATTCCATGATGTTGGAAAGAACAATAAATGCAAGAAAATATTTTCAATAGTTTTCACTAATAATAAAAAGAAGAAAAAGAATATAAAGGCAGAACATATATCACTTATTCTTGCTGCCTGACTTTCAGTGTAGGTATCTTTTGACATTGTACTGGTGTCACCACAAATAGAACTTGATTGTGGTGGTTGTGGTGGATTCCATGAGGGTACAAGCTGAGTGCTAGGTTGAGTACTATTACTGCTCCCCATCCTATTCTAGCAGATAAACATAAATATGAAAAGTTAAGAAATATGTTAACTTTACAACAATTGTTGACTATTATGAAATTTGTTTAAGGCTTACACTTTTTGCACACACAGTCTTATTATGGCCAAATTGATTGCTTCTTGGAAAAGTAATTTTGATACCTTTTTTTGACAGTTTGATCCATTTTTTTGACATATCCTTGCTCTTTCTTCTGTTCTTGATAGGCCTGTCTGGTATCTTTCTTGATTTTAAAGGATCAATTGATAGGTTTATGATTTTAGGCCACATTCTCATATTGAAAATTGGTTGAACAAAATGGTTATAAGACTTAAGAAAGATTTCTTTCCTATACCAGTGCTTTACATACTAATTAGGATCTTCATTCAAGTAATAATAAGCACAAATAGCATAAGAACAAGGAATACCTCTTAACATCCCTAACCTACAATCACACTTGTCCAAGTGAATAACAAATGTGTAACCCTCATCCCCAATTTCAAAACCATTAACTACATTCCATAGTACTCTACACCTATTTGAATAGTCCTTGTTATCTTTTAAAATAGTTCTTGTCGTAGGTGCAATGCATGAAATCCATGTTTCAACAAATCTGATCATATCTACATACCTATTCATCATTTTATGCCTGATATCCTCTAACATTATGATTATGGACTTATGTCTAGCAGCTAAGATTCAAGAATTTAAAGTCTCACACATGTTATTTTCTATAATATCGCATTTTCGATGTGTTTTGAAATATGCCCTACACCAAGAAGAAGGAGGATTAACCAATATGTCCTCAGTTATTTCCTTCTTACCTAGTCTTGACATTGCTTGTATCTCCTCTTAAACTTGACTTCAAAGCTTTTTTTGCACATTTCCAAAATTGTTTCCTTCTTTCTTCTCTTTTCCAGTGCACATTCCTATTGCTCCAAATATGTCTAGCATACATTCTTCTCCCAACATTTGGTAATAGATACATCAAAATAGGAACAAGACCCTGTAATAAGTATAAGTATGATTAGAACGGGAATTTTAATGGAAATTAAAGTCTAATAATAAGAAAAATAATTAAGTAGTGGTACCTTTTGTTGGTTTGACATTACCGTTAGGCCCTCAGCAGTTCCCAAATTTAGATCATCAATCAGATACCTTATGAACCAGTCCCAGCTATGTTTTGTTTTTGTATACACAACTGCCCATGCAATAGGATAAATTAGGTTGTTCCTATTTTTTCCCATAGCAACCAACAACTCACCCTTACAAGCTCCTTTGAGAAAGCATCTATCAAAACCAATAATTTTTCTACACCCATCTAACCATCCTTTCTTGAAGGCATGAAAGCAAAAATAGAAATAAACAAAGAGGTCTTTCCCTATTTAAGTTTCTTTGTCAATTTTTATCTAGCAAGAGCTTCCAAGATTTGTTTTCTTGAGCGTATCTGCATAGTCACATAATTTGGCAAATTTCAGATTCCAATCACCCATATTTTCCCTCATAATAATCTATTTAGACCTATAACAAATAGTTTTACCTACATAAATACCCAACACCTTTTTACCAAATCCTGAATTTCCTAAATCCTTATGTATGGCTGAGAAACAATTTTGTCCTAGAACTTTATAGCAATCAACTTTGAATCACACATAGAGGAATACACTTGTGAATAGGGTTTATAGTTTTTAACTATAAAATCACCTAAATCCCTATCAGTAGAAGCAAATAGCAACCAATTGCAATTAGGTACAATGCCCTTCACCATTATTCTATATTTTTCATTAGGTTTTAACTTCAGCTTCCTTCTGTACTCTACAACATAATCTTCAATAACTTTTTGAAACTGTTTTGCGACCTCAAAAATTATTCCAATCTCAAATGCAATAAATTCATAATTTTTATCATACCTAACTTTCTTACTTCTCCTTCTTCTATGTAGATCTACTCTTCTAACAACATCTAGATCTAGCTCTTCACTCTAACCATTAGAACTATCAAGATATTCCTCATCTCTACCCAACTTTCCAACATATTTGTTAGCATTATTTTTTCAATATCCTTAAAGCCTCTATCTACACAGCCAACAACTCCCATATGTACTTCTTCAGTTTCAACAACCTTTTTACTTGATTTTTTGTTTCTTTTTTCTTGTTGGCTTTGTTGTTTCTTCTTTCTTGTATCAAAGCCCTCAACTCCTCATCAAAATCTGAGCCATATTCTAAAGGAATATCTCTAAGATCTGAATCACTACATAAGTAATCTAATAACTCACTTTTTATATTAATATCTTATACATGGATATCTTCTACATCTTCTACATCAGCCTTATCACCTTCCATATTAACATCTTCTAGGTTAATATCTTCTACATTAGCCTCTCTTTCTTCACCTAAGTTAACAGTCTCTATCTTTATGTTAACACATTTATCAACACCAATAAATTCTCTTTCTCTATGTTAACACTCTCATCAACACCAGCAATTTCTCTCTCTAGGTCTGCACCCTCACTAACCTTACCCATTGATACCCACTCACTATCTGTAACCTCAGGTCTAGGTAAAAGACCTGCAGGTCCATCAGGGTCAAGTATTGGTTCATCTAAAACATGACAGACATAAAAATCAATAGAGTCCTTATATTTTAAGTCCTTAACTAGTTCAAGGAGATGTCGGTTATTTTAACCAAGTTGAACTCTTTAGTTACTGCATCTTGGTAATAAACCTTCCAACAATTTCATACCCTAATTCTATAGTTTAATATAACAATCCCGATAATGAAAAGTGGTCCTTATAAATATACTCACACAGTTACCAACATATGTAGGGACATGCATATTGTAAAAGCCCCCCCACCCCCCACCCCCACCCCCCAATAAAATTTTGTGAAAATAATCTCCATTTGTTAGGTCACCTGCAATAAATGGTAAAAAATCAAAGTTAGTTATGGGATATACCCAAAGAACACACCACAAGCCAAAAGCTACAACCTTCAATGCATATGAAAAAAGTGACGGAATATTCCCGACAACACATCTTCTACAGTGACATTTCAAACCCTAAAAACTAAATTATACTAAAATTTAACAAATTTAACAAACAAAAATCTTAAAAAAACTTACATGAGAAAGATGTGAGCAAAACTCCTAAATTTCTTCTTAGATTTAACAAGAATTCTGGTTAAATTAGGGCTAAAATCAAAGAGAGAGAGAGAGAGAGAGAGAATGAAGGTCGGGAAGAGAGAAAATTATTGTCAAATTAAACTTCTTGACCTTTAAAATCCTAAGCTTTATTTACGTGGATATGTTTAATCCACGTGGAGAAATTTGAGTGGACTAGTTTTTCATATAAGCAGCGCTTGGTAACACGTGCAGGGTATCTCATGAGATATGGCAAAAAAGGTTGGGGTGGATCAAATTTCGAGTGGTTTAGGGGCCTAATAGGTACAGGCCTGAGTTGAGGGGTTCAAGTGAAATTTCGAGACAAGTTTAGGGGGATGTCGATGGATTAAACCTTTATTCTAATAATATGCATTAATTTTGTGCCTTCAACTCACATATTATCATCTTTATAACTCATGCTCTTAATAATCTTCAATACTCAAGAAAACTAAGAGTTATAAATGGACAATGAAGGGTCACCATATGCAATATTTCAATTTCATATAAAAGATCTTGCATAGTTAATCTTGTGAGGTACTCCCTCCGTTCGTTTTTACTTGTCACCAATTTACTAATTGAATTTCTACTTTTACTTGTTATTTTTGACATATCAAGAAAAGACAACTTTTTCTTCTATTTACCCTTAGCATTAATTAGTTTTTCTGCAAATTGATTTTAAGACACAATGTAAACATCATTTAATAAGGGTACTATGATAAAATAGTCATGTTATTAATTATTTTTCTTAATAAGTGTTTCATATCAATTTGTGAAGAGTAAAATTGAAAGGAGGGAGTACAATATTGTACACTTCAGAAACATATGAAGAAGAAAGTTATGTAATATTGGAGAAGGTTTTGAGTTTTGTCGATAATTAGGTGCAAAGGAATTATGGGTATTTGCACAAGGATTTACTTGTTTTAATTTTTTCATGCTTTCTGATTTTCTTTTCTAGTAGATTTCTTCATTGTTTTGTTATTTTAAGCTCTCTATATAAATATGTATCATATGGTCTTTCTCCTCCTTGACTTCTGTTTTTGTGATGCAAATTGTAATATTTACATTGTTGTAGGGGTAATATGAAGTTAATTTGTATATAGTGATGACGACTTAAAGAGACTTATGCTATTGAATTTATAGTATCATGTTGTAATACCCCGTGTCTGGAAGTTTCTGTACATCATACGACTTTTCCTTTAAGTTGTACATACAACCTACGAGTGGTATGTTATAGTTGTATGCATGACAGTATGTCTTGGTGGAAATTCTATTATAGGTGCGACATGATCCCTAGAAGTCGTCAAGAAAGGTAAGAGTCATATGAAGGTAAGTCATAGGTTCACCAGTATAGACTCTCTGAGTTTCTGACCAAGCTACGAGTGGGGGCTAAGATACGTATGGAGATATTGATAGTCGTAGGTATAGACTCGTATGTTAACCAGTGTGTACTCTCTTGGATTCTATCAAGCATATGAGTTAGGACGCCTAGTCGTACCTCACCATACGAGTAGTATAGTTAAGTCGTATAGACTGACGACCAAATTTTGTAATGTTCAATTAAAGCACGTTTTGGTTTTTTCCTCTCTTATAACTCTTAACCACAACATATAACCCTTAAAGAGGCATTATTTTCATTCTCTTTCTAATAAAATAATAACATATTCCTCCTTTCATCTTCAAGGACATCAAGATTAGGTTTTTTCTCACCAAGCCATCCTTCAAGTCCCAAGGTTAAAGCTCTCTTCACAAGTCAAGAAAATTCAGGTATGTGGGGCTTATGAAAAAGGTTATTCTTTTATTATTGTGGCCAAAGTGTATAGTTTTAAGATTTAATTTACTTACTTGTAGTTAGAGTTCATACCCAAGTACCCATACTTTTGAATTATGAAACTACCATGAGAATGAAAGCCTTAAGTATATCAAGCATTGCATATATTCATGTTTTGACTCATAAGATTCATATTGTAATTTTAATTTCATTATTTTGACTGTGATTGTTGAAAGATTTCAATGCGATTATTGAACATAAATTTTTTTTATGAGTTTCTATGAATTAAAGCATAAATTCTAAGTTATAAATACAAGTATTGAGTTTACAAGAAAACTATGCTCTTAAGCTCCATTGATAAGACTTATGACATGATTTAAAGCAAAGAGTGATCTTTTGATCCTAAGATAAGATGTGAAATCACCGTTGTTCATCTTGATTATGATTTAAAGGCAAAGATAAACATAACTGATTTTAATTCTTTAGACCCTTATTCTATTTTAAGGTGGATCACTTAAGTATGAGCATATAAGTATTATGGGAGTAGTATTTAGCACCGAGAAGGGAATACAGATGAACGTATCCTAAATTTTTGGAAACTACAAGCTACCGTAGGTTAAGTTTTTTCCCAATATAGATGAAATTCAGTGATTACTTAAGTTAAGGTTCTATTCCTATGGAAAGGATAGGACAACTCTCCCCGACGTGAGTAAGACATTGGACTCTATGGTAGCTCATATATTTTATGTCGATTAGAAGAATCTCCCATAAGAAAGAATAAGAGTACAACTTTTAGAAACTAAGTGTTATGGCGTACAGAGCTTATTCTTATGTTTCATTATTCATGCTTATGATCTTGTAGTCATTTGTTTATTTTAAGTTCAAGGTGAGTCATTTACGCTTAGCATGCATCATTTAAAAATTTATATGTATATTCAGTTATTGTTTTAATTATGCATTCACCCCCACATACCCAGTACATTCCAGAAGTACTGACCCATATATATATATCTATGTGCTACATTGTCTTATAATATAGGTTTGGTGCTCGTTTCCAGTAGCACAATTGACTACGGACATCATCACCTATATCCTAACTTTTGGTGAGTCCTCACAGTTCAAGAACCTAGTTTATCAAACTTCTGTTCGTTGATGAAAGTAATTTAGATATTTGATTTCAATTTGTGTTTGGGTTAGCTAGGGTCTGTCCTAGTGACTCTTTAGTCAGTATTAGAGGCTTGTAAGACTTTGTTTATGTTTTGAGTTCAAAGTTTTTGCTTAAGATTTCCAAGTTAAGGACCTTCTTTAAATATATGATATTGTTCACCTTTAAGTTTCTAAATAATGTTAGTTCACTTTTCATGTGAGTTGCAAGCTTAATAAGTATCATGGGTTAGCTTAGGGCTATTCGTATCCTTGAGCACTGTGTCACGTCCAGGGGGTACTTTTGGATCATTAAAAACTTGTATCAGAGCCTAAGTTTTAATGAGTCTTAAAGAGTCGAAAAAGTCAGATTACGTAGAGTCTTGATCATGGATGTGAAGAGCGCCATATTTATGTGCAAAAGGCTATGGGATGAGTTAGGAATCATTTTTTTTCATGATCTATCCTTCTTATAATTTTCTCTATCTGCCTTAAATCACGCTCTTATATGACTGAATATGCCTCTCACCAAGCTGAAGCCCACAGAAATAGTAATTAATCATCCCTGTACACCAACCCTCTAAATGAGAATGTGTCTCATGCTGAATTTTAAGCTGCCTTTAAAGCATTGGCCCAAGCTATGAATGCCAATGTTCAGGCCAACCAATAAGAGATAGTTTCACTTTCATCAAAATGGTAATTTAGCTGAAGCCAGAATTTGGGACTTTATAAAGATAAATCCACCTAAGTTCCATGGGTCAAAGGTGGATGAGGATCCTCAACTCTTTATTGATGAGGTGAGAAAGATTATTCAGATTATCCATGTTATTAAAGAGGAGAGTGTTATGTTGGCATCCTATAGGTTGAAGGATGTTGTTTATGATTGGGTTGTCATATGGAAGGAAGGTAGGGGCGAGAATGCAGCTCCTATGAGTTGACAAGTATTTCAAAATACTTTTTTGGACAGGTTCTTTCCACATGAGATGAGGGAGGCTAAGGTGGAGGAGTTCATGAACCTGAGGCAGGACTCTATGACAGTGTAGAGTACTGCCTTAAGTTTACTCACTTATCTAAGTATGCTTCCGATTTGTTATCTAACTCCAGAGCTCTACTAGTAAGTTTGTTACTAGGGTATCTGATTTAGTAGTCAAGAAGTGTAGGACTGCCATGATGATTATAGATATGGATATTGCTTCGTTGATGACTCATGCTCAGTAAATTAAGGTAGAAAAGTTAAAGGAACGAGAGAAGAGAAACAAGAGGGCTTGGACTGGACAATTTGAGTATAGTCAATCGAGGTTTGGGAAGGGAGCCATTTACAGTTTCAGGGTTATACATCAGTGCCTGTTCTATCTTCATCCAGTGCTCCTTCACCTAGGACCAGGTAGGAGCAGTGGGGCAATACTTCGAATTCCAGGTCTCAAAACAGTGTAGTCGGGAGGCCTAGTTACCCAAAATGTACAAAGTATGGCAGGACCCTTCCTGGTGAGTGTTTGATGGGCAAAGAGGGTTGCTATGGTTGTGGCAAGCGTGGACACAAAACCAAGAAGTGTCTGTATGATAAGCAGGGAAATAGGAATGTTCGTTCTCAGACTCAGGTTACTTATGGACCAGCTCAGCAGGGTGCCAATCCCTTCACAGGGTGCATCATCTAGTATCAGTGGAGGTCAGCACCAGAATCGATTTTATGCTTTACCATCCCATTTAGAGAAGGAGAGTTCACTAAATGCTTTCAATGGTATGCTTCGTTCCTTTCACCTTTATCTACATATGTTGTTACACCCGGGATCAAATCTCTCTTATGTAACTCCATTGGTTGTTGTAAATTTTAGGGTAGGTCCTAAAAATCTCTCTAAGACCTTCTCAGTTTCTATCCCAGTGGCTGAGGCAGTTGTTGCTAGAAGAGCTTATAATAAATATCCTAGCACTCTCCTCCATAAAGTTCTACTAGCGGAGCTAATAAAATTAAAGATAGTAGACTTTAATGTTATTCTGGGCATAGATTGGCTCCATTCGTGCTACATATCAATAGATTGCCACACTCGTGTGGTGAAGTTTCAGTATCCTGATAAAGAAGTTTTTGAGTGGGAAGGTAATTCTGTGTCTCCTAAAAGTTATTTCATCTCTTATCTATCATTTAGTTTGAGTCAAAGATACTAAGTCTGAAGCCCCAACAGTTCAATAAGTCTGTGTAGTCAATGATTTTCCTGAGGTCTTTCTCGAAGATCTGCCAGGGGTACCTCCAGATAGAGAAATAAAATTCGGTATTGATCTTCTTCCTAATACTCATTCCATATCTATTCCTCCATACCATATGGACAGACCGAGCTTAAAGAGTTAAAGGAGCAACTTAAGGACCTCTTAGATAAAGGTTTCATAGGACCAGTGTCTCTCCATGGGTCGCTCCAGTCTTTTTCATGCATAAGAAAGATGGCACTCTCAGAATGTGTATAGATTATAGACAACAAAACAAGGTTACTATCAAGAAAAAGTATCCTATTCCTAGAATTGATGATTTATTTGATCAGCTTCAGGGTGCCAGGTGGTTCTCCAAGATTGACCTTAGGTCAGGATACCATCAATTGAAGGTTAGGGAGCAAGACATTCCAAAATCAACTTTTCAAATAAGGTATGGCCATTTTGAGTTTGTGGTTATGTCATTTGGACTGATAAATGCTCCTGCAGCCTTTATGGATTTGATGAATAGGGTCTTTAAGCAGTACTTGGACACGTTTGTCATTGTCTTTATAGACAACATACTGGTGTATTCCAGGAGTGAGGAAGAATATGCAGACCATTTAAGAATAGCTTTATAGACCCTCAAGGACCATCAATTGTATGCAAAATTTGGTAAATGAAAGTTTTTGTTTGAATCTATTACCTTTTTGGGGCATGTCATTTCAGGGGATGGTATTCATGTAGATTCTTAGAAGACTTATGCAGTAAAGCACTGGCCTAGGCCCATTGCTCCATACGATATCTAGAGCTTTTTGGGTTTGGCTGGATATTATAGAAGATTTGTTGAAGAGTTCTCCTCTATAGCCATGCCATTGACTAAAATAACCCAAAAGAAAGTAAAGTTTATATGGTCAGATAAGTGTGAGAAGAGTTTCCAAGAATTAAAGGATAGATTGATGTTGGTACCAGTGTTAGAGCTGCCAGAAGGGTTAGATGGGTTTATGGTGTATTGTGATGCCTCCAGAGTTGGGTTAGGTTGTGTGTTGATGCAAAATGAGAGAGTGATAGTGTATACCTCTAGTCAGCTTAAGGATCACAAAAATAATTACCCAAGTCATCACTTGGAGTTAGCTGCAGTAGTTTTTAACTTGAAAATTTTGAGGCACTACCTTTATCGTGTGCACGTTGATGTTTTCATTAACCATAAGAGTCTTCAATATGTACTTTCTCAAAGGGAACTGAATCTTTATCAGAAAAGGTGGTTGGAATTGTTGAAAGATTATGACATGAATGTGCTTTATTATCCGAGCAAGGATAACATAGTGACAAATGCACTAAGTAGGCTGTCTATGGGTAGTGTTCCCCATGTGTAGAGAAAAGATGGGAGTATGATAAAGAAATGCATAGGTTAGCTCGTTTGGATGTAAGTTTGCTCGACACTGATGATAGAGTAGTAGTAGTTCAGAACGGTTCAAAATTTTCTTTGGTAGCAGAAGTGAAGGAGAAAGAACGATATGATCCCATACTTAGCCAAATATTAGATGTAGTCCAACAATAGAAGGTTGAGGTTTTCTCCCAAGAGGGAGATAATGTACTTTGCTACCAAGGTAGACTTTGCATTCTGGATGTAGACGGGTTGAGGGAGAGGATTCTAGCCGAGGTTCATGGTTTGAGGTATTCCATTCATCTGGGTGTTACTAAGATATATCACGACTTATAAGAAATTTATTTGTGGACTGGTATTAAGAGGGATATAGCCGAGTTAGTAGCCAAGTGTCCCAATTATCGGCAAGTTAATGTTGAACAACAAAGACTGGGTGGTAAGTTTCAAGAGTTTAGTATCCCTACTTGGAAGTTAGAGGTAATGAATATGGATTTCATCACAGGGTTGCCTCGTACAAGATGTCAACACGATTCAATTTGGGTCATAGTAGATCAAACGACTAAATCAGCCCATTTTCTACCTGTCAAGACCTTAGATACCACAAAGTATTATGCCAAAATATATGTCCGAGAGTTAGTAAGGCTTCATGGGATACCCTTGTCTATCATTTCAGACAGAGGCACGTAGTTCACTTCAAAGTTTTGGCAGGCTTTTTAGAAGGGTCTTGGTACAAAGGTTAAGCTTAGTACTACATTTCATCTGCAGACCAATGCTTAAGCTGAACTCATGATTTAGACATTAGAAGGCATGCTGAGGGCGTGTGTTTTAGAATTTAAAAGAAGTTGGGATGACCATTTACCTTTGATTAAGTTTGCGTATAACAACAGTTATCATGCTAACATTCAGATAGCTCCATTTGAAGCGTTGTATGGGGCTAGGTATAGGTTACCTATATGATAGTTTGAGGTTGGTGAAACAACTTTTATTGGGCCGGACTATATTCTTGAAGCTATGGAAAAGTTTTAGCTGATTCGTGAAAGATTGAAAACTGCTCAGAGCCGTCAGAAATCATATGCTGATGTAAGAAGAAGAGAGCTCAAGTTTGAAGTAGGCGATTGGGTATTCTTGAAAGTATCGCCTATGAAGGGAATAATGAGATTTGGAAAGTAAAAGAAGTTGAGTCCTCTCTTTATGGTTCCCTATGAGATCATGAAGTGTGTAGGAGAGGTTGCTTACGAATTGAGTCATTTGTTAGAGTTAGCTGCAGTTCATCCTGTGTTCTAAATTTCGATACTTAAAAAGTTCATTGGAAATCCGTCCTTAGTAGTTCCCCTAGAGAACTGGGGTCAGATATAACTTGTCCTATGAGGATATTCCTGTGGAGATACTTGATAGAGAGGTCTAAAGGCTAAGTAATAAGGAAGTAACGTCAGTAAAAGTTCTTTGGAGAAATCAATTGGTTGAATAGGCCACCGTGGAAGCTGAAGCAGGAATGATGACCAAATATCCCACCTCTTTTCCTCTAATCCAGCTCTTACCTAAGGTAAAGTATTATTTCTAGAAAATCCTTTCTCTTTAAGTCCGTTTAAGTGCTCTTATATCGTATTTTAAGTTGTCAGAAGTCAAATCCTTGTGATAGTGGTAAAGCTTGAGTGTGAATTCAATGTGGAGATGTTGAATCTTGTCTAAATCCTAATCCTAGATAAATCACAATCGAGGACAAATGTTTTCAAATGGAAGATATTGTAATACCCCATGTCTGGAAGTTTCTGTACATCATACAACTTCTCTCTTGAGTCGTACATACAACGTATAAGTGGTATGTTATAGTCGTGTGCATAGCAGTGTGGCATGGTGGACATTCTTTTTTAGGTGATATTTGAACCCTATAAGTCATCAAGCAAGGTACGAGTCATATGGAGGTAAGTTGTAGGTTCACCAGTATAGACTTCCTGAGATTCTGGCCAAGCTACGAGTTGGAGCTAAAAGTCGTATGGAGAAATAGCTAGTCATAGGTATAGACTTATTTATTGACCAGTGTATACTCTCTTGGATTTTTTCAAGAATACGAGTCAGGAGGCCTAGTTGTACCTCACCATATGAGTAGTATGGTTAAGTCGTATAGACTGACAACCAAATTCTGTAACATTCAGTTAAAGGTTTTTTTGGTCTTTTCCCCTCTTATAACTCCCAACCATGACTTATAACCCCTAAAGAGGCATTATTTTCCTTCTCTTTCCAATCAAATAACAACACTTTCCTATTCCCATCTTCAAGGGCATCAAGATTAGGGTTTCTCTCACCAAGCCACCCTTTAAGTCCTAAGGTTCAAGCTCTCTTCACAAGTTAAGAAAATTCAAGTATGTGGGGCTTATAAACAAGGTTATTATTTTATCATTATGCCCAAATTTCATTGTTTTAAGATTTAATTTATTTACTTTGAATTAGGATTCATACCCAAAGAGCCATACTTTTGAAATGTGAAACTACCATGAGGATGAAAGCCTTAAGTACATCAAGCATTGCATATATTCATGTTTTGACTCATAAGATTCATATTGTGATTTTAATTTCATTATTTTGACTGGGATTGTTGAAAGATTTCAAGGTGATTATTGAACATAAAGTTTGGTTATGAGTTTCTATGAATTAAAGCATAAATTATAAGTTTTAAATACAAGGATTGAGTTTACAAGAAGATTATGCTCTTAAGATCCATTGATAAGTCTTATGACATGATTTAAAGCAAAGAGTGATCTTTTGGTTCTAAGATAAGATATGAAATCCACCATTGTTCATCTTGATTATGATTTAAAGGCAAAGAGAAGCATAAATATTTTTCATTCTATAAACCCTTATGCTATTTTAAGTTGGATCTCTTAAGTATGAGCATTTAAGTATTCAAGAAGTAGTATTTAGCAACGAGAAGGGAATTAGGATGAGCGTATCCAAAATTTCTGTAAACTATGAGTGACCGTAGGTTAAGCTTTTTCCCAATATGGATAAAATCAGTGATCACTTAAGTTAAGGTTCTATTCCGATAGCAAGGATAGAAAAGCTCTCCCCAATATGGGTAAGACGTTGGACTCCATGGTAGATCATATGGTTTATGTCAGTTAGAAGAATCTCTCATAAGAAAGAATAAAAGTACAACTTTTAGAAACTAAGTGTTATGGCGTACAAAGCTTATTCTTATATTTCACTAATCATGTTTATGATCTTGCAGTCATTTGTTTATTTCAAGTTCGAGGTGAGTTATTTACACTTAACATGTATCATTAAAAAGTTTATATATATATTCAGTTATTGTTTTACTTATGCATTCACCCCCACATACTCAGTACATTCCAGAAGTACTGACCCACATATATGTCTATGTGCTGCATTGTCTTATAATGTAGGTTCTGGTGCTCGTTTCCAGCAACACGATTGACTACGGGAATCATCACCTACATTCTAACTTTTGGTGAGTCCTTATTGTATGTGAACCCAGAGTATCAAACTTTTGTTCGTTAATGAAAGTATTTTAGATATTTGATTTCAGTTTGTGTTTGGGCCAGCCGAGGTCTATTCCAGTGACTCTCTATTTAGTAGTAGAGGCTTGTCAGACTGTGTTTATATTTTGAGTACAAAGTGTTTGCTTAAGGTTTCCAAGTTAAGGACCTTCTTTACATATATAAGATTGTTTACCTTCAAGTTTCTAAATAATGTTAGTTCACGTTTCATGTGAGTTGTAATCTTAATAGGTATCATGGGTTAGCTTAGGGCTATTCGTAGTCTTATGCACAGTGTGACGTCCAAGGGTTACTTCTGAATCGTTACACATGTAGTTTCAAGCACTGAAGCACATAATCCTCTTCAAAGGATTTACAAGATTGGGGAAAAGAATGGTACGCCAAATATTCACCATTATTTTTCAAATTAAAAGTCTGCATAAGGAATTTTACTTTTCTAAAAGAAAATTCGTTTATGTATGCTTATCAATGCACTAAGATGGTAAGATATATTTTTATATAACAAATGACGATTCTACTAAATAGGAAGATATGAATAAATTAAAAAGAATAAAATCTTATTTTAGAATGACAGAAAATTCTACCAAGATATTATTATGTCATTATTCAGTTTCTTTTTTTGAATTTAATTTTCATTTGATGTTGTATTTGTTTAGTATTTTATCATTAATTCACAT
>NC_061111.1:208915801-208927127 GCF_002878395.1 Capsicum annuum | reverse complement strand
TTTCATTTGATGTTGTATTTGTTTAGTATTTTATCATTAATTCACATTGTGAAATATCTCTTAGACACATAAGGAAAAAAGGTATATTATTTCAAATTAAAATCCCAACTTCATTGAATGTGCAATGGAAGTGAAATAAAATTGTTATTAGAGAATATATTTTAATTTATTGATAAAGAATATTTATCCATCACTAATAAATGTTGAATTATTAAATTTTATTTTCTTTTATGAAATGATAACATTCTTCATAATATAATTATAATAAGTTATAATTTTATGGTTAGACACTGAATCTAAGTGAATATAAAATTAATTGAAGAAAATAATAAAAAATTTTAATATCGCGCAAAGTGCGACTAATTTCCTTGTTATAAAAAGAAACAAGAAAATGATGAAGGAAAATGTCAGAAATAGCAATAGTTAGAGGCTTAATTACTAAATATAACCATATTTTAATTACCAAATGTATTGAGTTTCTAAAATTTGTCGTCACTAATGCAACTATTCACTATCACTATGTATCACTCAAATACAACATATACAAAGTGAGTTTTTGTATTATTGATATAGACCGAGTTTCATAAACTGTTATTTGTGTAATACAAGGGGGTTTGGGCTGTAGGTGACAAAAGAATTTTAAAATGAGGTGTAGGTGGCACAAGTCTTAATAATTGAGTGGAGGTGACAATTACTTTATTATGGATTAAGAAAGTTGAAAAAATTTAAAAATAATCCACAAGTTTTTTAATTTACACTTTGATCCAAATATTAGTTAATATAACAAGAAATGGAGGGAAAAAAGACGCATTTTTCTCTCTTCTTATCCGTTGTTGTTTTCTCTCTCTTCACGATTATTGTTGTTCATTGTTGCTGCTGCTTTAGTCATCATCTTCTGCTTCATTATCATCATCTTTTACTTCATTATCATCTTCATTTTCTTCTTGTCGACCATTGTTGTTGTTGTTACCGCTACTGCTGCTATCTGACCAATTTCTTAGGTCAAATTTTGTTTCCTATATCACTTTCCACTTTAGCATTACTTCATAGGTGACTTTGGTAAGTAAAATTATGATTTTTATTTGAATTTTTCATTTGGGTACACAGTTACTGCTGTTTTTTCCAACAATGGATAGAACCCGATCATGAATCCAACATAAGTGCCCCCAATTTAAACAGATCACTCATCAGGTACATTAGATGAGTAATCTGTTGCAACGGAAGACTCATATGTTGAATTCATTTTTATACTTCTATAGTTTCCGTAACATGAATCGGATAGATGGGTAATCTATTCCAACAATTAGATATATTTGTTTATTGAGAAGATAAAGAATGAAAATTAAATATGAATTAAAACGTCAAAGTTGATCAAACATAATTTTTTTATCAAACAAAAATAAATAAAAATACATAGACTAAAAGACAAAAATAATCTAATTATTATTATTATTATTATTATTATTATTATTATTATTTTCAGCTGGCAAATCTTCAACCGGTACCAGCAAGGCCCTCCTCAGCCTGCGAATCTCGCGGAGCATCCTTGCTCTAACTGCTCCCAATTCCCATTCCAGGTCACGAACCTACATCTAAAGTTCATTCACGGTGTCTTGCAGAAAAGCAACGTCCCACACCGGATCATCCATATTTAGAACAATATGAATTGACAAAAAACATAAAAACAAAAGTAAAGAAAAAATATCCGAATGTAATACAACGTATACTACAAATTGGCATGAAAAAATTTACCTGAGTCAGGGAAGAGAAAGTGGTGGAAGGTATAATATGAAAGACAAGATGCAATAAATAAATAGAGTGTAGTTGAATGAACGATTGAGTAAGAAGAGACCTATTTATAGAGAATTGAATTTGAATGAGTGGTAAAAAGGCGCGACTGTTCACCTCCATTTATTAATTATATTTTTTATTACTGTGACAAGTTATGACTTAATTAATTAAGAAATATTGGGATAAATCATGACTTTTTAGATTATTATTATTAATTAGTATTTCCAAGAATCGTTTTTATTTAGTTGTGACAACAGATTTTATATTTGTTGCATCAGATAACTCATTCGTGACAACAGCTATATCATCTGTTGCAACAAATAGAAAATCTGTTGCATCAGATAATCTATCTGTTGCAACATATAATCTAACTGTTCACCTCCATTTACTAATTACATTTTTTATTACTGTAAAAAATTATGACTTAATTAAATTAAGAAATATTGTGATAAGTCATGACTTTTCAGATTATTATTACCAATTAGTTCTTCTTAAGAACCATTTTTATTGAGTTGTGACAACAGATTATATATCTATTATATCAGATAACTCATCTGTGACAACATATATAAATCTGTTGCAACAAATAGAAAACCTGTTACATCAGATAATCTATTCTTTCAACATATAATCTATCATTTAAAAAAAAATTATCATCATACCATTAATTCAAATTTGCTGACTCTTTTATTATATAAATTAAAAAATAGATTTTAAAACAAAAATATTTTTTGTGAAAAGAAATGACGCCTATTTAATATTAACGTCAATTATTCAAATTAAATAACCATTTTTTTTACAGTTATGTGTTTATCATTTATTTCCTCATTATTTTCTTTGAAAAGAAATGTCTTAATTAAATCAAGTTGGTGAATTTTTTATTATTATGGCAAGTCATGACTTTTCAGCTTATTATTATTATTAAATAACCTTTTTCTTAATTTAAAAACCGAAGACACCTTTTCAATAACCGTTTCTTTAATGAAATAATAACCATTTTTATTGAGTTCTGGCAATATATTGTATATCTGTTGCATCAGATAAACCATCTGTTGCAATAAATCGACCATCTGTTTTAATAGCTTTTTTGATTTCTTCTAATAGG
Organism: Capsicum annuum; assembly: GCF_002878395.1. NCBI lineage: Eukaryota > Viridiplantae > Streptophyta > Magnoliopsida > Solanales > Solanaceae > Capsicum > Capsicum annuum. Next base: position 208,924,231 of record NC_061111.1, on the reverse strand, counting down.
TGATACATCAGTCGAAACAGATGGAGAATTTGATGCATCAGCAACATTGTTGAATGTGTTTTAGACAAAAAGTCACGACTGTTCATCTTTTTCTTAACAATCACCATATAAGTTAATTAATCCAATATTGTGACTCTTTTTATTATATAATAAATAAATAATTTTAAAAGACAAATTTAAAAATAAAAATGATGAAAAGTCACGATCAGTTATTAAAATTAAATAACCGTTCTTTTACGGTTATAAATTGTGTTTATCATTTATTTTCTTATTATTTATTTACGAACTATTTTTCATATTAAATAATAAAAAAGTCATGTCTTTTCACCCTCTCAATAGCAACAATAATTCTTTTTTATTAATAACCGTCTATTGTAACACATGATCCATCTGTCGCATCAGATTAACCTCCGTAGCCACAAATGCTCAATCCCTGCCACCAATCGTCGATATATTGAGAATAAGGAATAAATAAAATGATAATTAAATATTAAATAAGAATTAAAAATTCAAAGTCGACCACTAAACATAGATTTTTGAATCCCTTAGGTAGATCCGATATACAAAAGGAAAATACATACACTAAAATAAAAAACATAACCTAATTATTGGTACTACTATTATCATTATCATTATTAGTATTAGTATTACTATTATTATCAACCGGACAATTTTTCATCCGGCAGCAGTAGAGCCCTCCTCAGCCTTGCTCTGAAGTTGGTCAAATCCCTCTAGAGTTTATCAAACTGCCTTTGAAGTTACCGCAAAGACTCGATATGAATCTTCTTGTACGAATCTAGATCGGCCATATTTGTAAATGTAGTAGAATGAATGAGTAAGGAGGGACCTATATAAATGATTAATTCGAAGGAGTTAGTAAAAAAGCCACGACTGTTCATCCCTTAATTAAATAAAACTGGTGACTTTTCGAATATGTAAATTAAAAAAACGAATCTAAATATAACATTTTATCTTTTATTGTAGTAAGAAAAGAAAAGAAAATTGCTTTAAAATAAATCTAACAAATGGGTAATCTGTTGTAAAATATATTCCGTCTGTTAGATAACTTACAACATATTGACAATCTATTGCAACAGATGGATATATCTGTTTGATTTTTCAACAGATATGTCATATTTTGCAATAGATTGATCATCTGTCCTAACATATGTCTGTAATTGTTTGACAATTTAAACAGATATGGCATCTATTACAACTTGTTAGTCGTCTATTTATTCAATTTAAGCCATAGATGGGCTAGAAAGAATAAGGTACGTGCAGATAGATGGATCCACTTTCATGTGTGGGAGTTATGTATTACTGATAAGGTCACCAAGGTAACAAACAAAAAATATAATATTTTTGTGAATGCAGTTTTTAACTGATTAGGCACTGATCATTCAAACAAGATCCTGTATTGTACAATTAATTTTGATGGGTTCAAATTAATAAGGCCAAGGGCCCCGTGATGATGGTGCCGATAGTCTGTTACGAATTATTGATGGTTGTTTCTCATGTTTATGCGTGTCAAGTTTTGAGAAGGGATCAATATTTGGTGTCATTGCAGAGATCCAATAGCGATTGGACTAAACTTTAAGTGTGCATTGGACTCTGACAAGGCCTTCGAAGCCTCGCACTGCATCAAGCAAAAACGAAAAACCAATAGAAATTTCCCTGGCCTAAATTTATATGGAAAGGTTGTTCAAGAAGATCATTATACGCCAGAATGAGTCGAAGGAGAATGCCTATGAAGAAAAGGGGAGTTGATGAAAGACTATATCATCTGAAAGCTAATTGAAGAGAAGACATAGGGTAGCAAGGAACTTCTAGTGAATCTGGCCGATGAAATTGACTTAAAACATGAGATATCTGAATCAATTGCAACTATAAAAGTGTATCTGGTAATGTAAATCCGTCTATTGTTTCTCTCAACAAAAAATAATGCAGATGAACACTTTTCTAGAGAGTTGCATTTATATAGCATGCTCAGAATTATCACCTAGATACAAAATAGTAGAAGACCAAGAAAGCAGCCTCGCAAGCATCGAGGGTTGAAATGTACAGTAAGTCTAGAAAACTTACGCCAATAATAACTGTAGTTAAAATAAGAAATCTAAGAGAAGGCTACAATTTCTGAATTTTAAATTGCATCCCATGCCTTCTTTTTTGTTGTTACGACTAGGTCCACTCTTGTTGACCTAATCGAAACCACAAACAAGATTGAAAGACAGATTAAGTATCATTAATTCCTTAGTAATATGGATTAATTGATTGTATTTTCTTGCCTTAGCATGCTTTCAACATATCCTGGAGAAGATCAGAGGCCTGTTGTAGTATGTGAATCTCGATAATTTTCAAGCTTGCCTCCAGCTTGCCAATTGGGTATTCAAGCTTATCGTTGCTGTCTTTAAAGTTAATATAGAGTTTCTAGTATTTTGTGAGCTCGATTAGCAACACTTTCTTCAAAGTTCTAGCATTGTAGAAGCCCTTCAGAACACTTTCTTTAAAAGCCTTAAATGATACATGGAGGGTAGCTATGTTTGTTTTAGGTCAAAATGTGTTGATGCACACTCAAGCAATGGTCCCAATAGTTGAATACTCACTTTTATCGAGTGTTTCTCAATGCAACTTTGCTCAACCAACCTTCAAGGGATTTGATAAATTAATTAGCAAGGAGTTATGTAACGTTTGATCTAAACTGACTCTACCAAGCCTATCAAATACTACATAACTCCAAGCTCATTACTCTATCAAAAACCATTTCCCGAGTTAGTGGAAAAATTAAAAGAGCTCAATCTCTCAGCCTTTCTGTTGATCGCTCTTCTCCCATACAGATGACAAGATATCTGCTATGCAAAAGTCTACACCGTCAGCAGAAATGTTTGCCACAACAAAAGTCTTTAGAAGGCATGACTAGTAATCTCTTGATATCACTTTATGGTTATCTTGACGTCTCTTACCAATATAGTGGAATGTAGATAGCGAGCAATTATGCTTAGTTTGGTTTTTCTATTCCAATATAATTTCAAGAGACGTTAAGAAAGTCATAAAAGTGATATTGAGAGATCACTAGTCATGCCTTCTAAAGACTTTCATTGTGGTAAGAATTTCTGCCAACGGTGTAGACTTTTGCATGGAGGATATCTAGTCCTCTATATGAGAGAAGAGAGATAAGCAGAAAGGATGAGAGATTGAGCTCTTTTGATTTGTGAACTAACTCGGGCAAAGGTTTTTGATAGGGTAATGATCCTGGAGTTACGCAATGTTTGATAGGTTTCGTAGAGTTAGTTTAGATCAAACATTACGTAACTCCTTGCTATTTAATTTATCAAATCCCTTGAAGGTTGGTTGAGCAAGATTCATTGAGCAATTCTCGATAAAAGTGAGTTATTCAACTGTTAAAACCGCTGCTTGAGTGTGAATCAATATATTTTGACCTAAAACAAACATAGCAACCCTCCATGTATCATTTAAGATTTTTGAAGAAAGTACTCTAAAGGCCTTCTACAATGCCAAAACTTTGAAGAAAGTGTTCCTGATCAAGCTCACAAAAGACCAGGAACTCTATACCAACTTCAAAGACGTAAATGACAAACTTGAAGACCAAATTGACAAACTAGATGCAAACTTGAAAATTATTGGGATTCAGATACTATAATAAGCCTATGATCTTTTCTAAGATATGTTGAAAGAATGATAAGGCTAGAAAACATAGTCAATTATATCCATGTTTCTAAGTAAGTAATGATACTCAATCTTCATTTTAATCTTATTTGTGGTTTCGATCAGGTCAACAACAGTGGACCTAATCGGAACCACAATCAAGAAGGCATGTGATGCAATTTAAAATTCAGAAATTGCAGCCTTCTCTTAGATCCCTTATTTTAACTGCAACGGTTATTGGTACAAGTTTTCTAGACTTACTGTACATCATTTCAACCCTCGATGCTCACGAGGCTGCTTTCTTGGTCTTTTGCTATTTTCTATTTAGGTGAAAATCCCGACCACACTACCGAGATGCAGCTCCCTAGCAAAGTATCCATCTATATTATTTTTCTTTGAGAGAAATAATAGACGAATTTACATTAGTGGATACACTTCATATTTACATTTGATTCAGATTTCTCAAGTTCTAAGTCAATTTCATCGGCTAGATTCGCTAGAAGTTCCTTTTTACACTATGTTTCCTCTTTAATTAGCTCTCAGTTGATATAATCTTTCATCAACCCCTCGTTTACCCTCGTAGGCATTCTCCTGCCACATATTCTGGTGTATAATCATCACCTTGAGCAACCCAACCATATAAATTTAGGCTAGGGCAATAACCATATTGATTTTCATTCTTGGTTGAAGTAGTGAGAGGCTTCGAAGGCCCTCTTAGAGTCCAATGCACCCTAAAAGTTCGTCCAATTGCTATTGAATCTCTTTACAATGACACAAAAACTAGATTCCTTCATAATACTTGACACATAAGCATGAACAACAATCGATATTAAATCTTAACAGGGTATCAGAACCATATGGTCCCTCAGCCTTATCAGTTCAGACCTATCATACTTAATTGTAAAATTACAGATATCTTATTTGAATGATCAATGACTAAACGGTAAAAACAACATTCACAAAATTAGTGTACTCTATGTGTATTTTCATGATAACATTATCAGTAATACATACCTCCCACATATAAAGTGGTTCCATCTACAAGCAGCTTATTCCTTCGAACCCATTTTTACTATAGCCTTTTATGTTGGTCGGTCAAAAGTTGATCAATTTTTAGTTCCTTATATCTACAAAGAAGAGGAAAAAATTAATGTAAAACAAGAGAAGAACAGAAAGAAAATTATCCATCTGTTACAACAGATATGGAATCTGTTGCAATAGATGTGGAATCTGTTGGAATACATCAAACCAGCCTTGCTAGTAGTTTGATTTGTTCCAACAGTTGCTCCATTTGCTGCAACATCAATATAAATATCTGTTTGAAAAATTCTAATAGCTTAGTCATCTATAACAATGGAGGCAAATGTCCATTTAATAATTAAATCAGATATGTCATCTGTTACTACAGATATCAATATATGTTTGAAAATTTCCAACAGCTCAGTCATCTCTAATAACAGATGCAAAAGTCTAGTTGATAATTAAATTATATATTTTATCTATTGTAATAGATATCAATATCTGCTTGAAAATTTCCTGCAGCTCAGTTATCTGTCTCAACAGATACAAATGTCTATTTGATAATTAAATCAGATATGCCATCTGTTGCAACAGATATGAATATCTGTTTGAAAATTTTCAATAGATTATTCATTTATTGCAACAGATTTCATTGAAATTAATTTAAGTAGAACTAAGGATGAATGAGTCCATAAGGTCAACTACAACTTCAATTGAGTCTTTACAATTACATGGTGTTGGTATTGTGTTCATCCTGACCTGAGTCGTTGATAGATCACTCTAAGTTGAAAAGATTCTCACTAACTTAATGTTAAGTTAGCACCTAAATTAATTTAGGTAGAAAAAGGATGAATGAGTTCATAGTGTCAACTACAACTTCAATTGTGTTTTTACAATTGTATGGTGTTGATAATGTATTCTTCCCCAACGCGAGTCATCGGTCGATCACTCTGAGTTGAAAAGATTCCCATTAACTTAATGTTAAGATAGTACCTAAATTGATTTTGGTATAACTAGGGATGAAGGATTCCATAGGGTCAACTACAACTTTAATTTAGTCTTTGCAATTGCATAGTGTTGGTCTTGCATTCATCTTGACCCGAGTTATCGATCGATCACTTTGAGTTGAAAAGATTCTTATTAACTTAATATTAATATAGCACCTAAATTAATTTTGGTAGAACTAGGGATGAATGAGTTCATAGGGTCAACTACAACTTTAATTGAGTTTTTGTAATTGCATGGTGTTTGTATTGCATTCATCCCTAGTCGAGTCGTCGATCGATCACTCTAAGTTGAAAATATTCTCATTAAATTAATGTTAAGCTAGCAGCTAAATTGATTTTGGTAGAAATAGGAATGAATAAGTTCATAGGTTCTACTACAACTTTAATTGAGTCTTTGCAATTACATGGTGTTGGTATTGTGTTCATCCCGATCCGAGTCGTCGATCGATCACTCTGTGTTGAAAAGATTCTCATTAACTTAATTTTAAGCTAGAACCTAAATTAATTTGGGTATAACTAGGGATGAATGAGTTCATAGGCTCAACTACAACTTCAATTGAGTCTTTGCAATTGTATGGTGTTGGTATTACGATCATCCCGATCCGAGTCATCGATCGATCACTCTAAGTTAAGAAGATTCTCATTAACTTAATTTTAATCTAGTAACTAAATTTATTTTGTTAGAACTAGGTATTAATGAGTCCATAGGGTCAACTGCAACTTCAATTGAATCTTTGCAATTGCATGGTATTGGTATTGCATTCATCCCGACTTGAGTCGTCGATCGATCACTCTGAGTTAAAAAGATTCTCATTAACTTAATGTTAAGCTAGCCCTAAATTGATTTTAGTAGAACTAGGGATGAATAAGTTCATAGGGTCAACTACAACTTCAATTATGTCTTTGCAATTGTATGGTATTAGATTGCGTTCATTCCAACGCAAGTCGTTGATCAATCACTCTGAGTTGAAAAGATTCTCATTAACTTAATTTTAATCTATGACCTTAATTAATTTTGGTAGAACTAGGGATGAATAAGTTCATAGGGTCAACTACAACTTCAATTGAGTCTTTGCAATTACATGGTGTTAGTATTACGTTCATCTCGACCCGAGTCATCGATCGATCACTCTGAGTTAAAACGATTCTAATTAACTTAATTTTAAGCCAGCAACTAAATTGATTTAGGTAGAACTAGGGATGAATGAGTTCAATGGGTCAACTACAATTTTAATTGAGTCTTTGCAATTGCATGGTGTTGGTATTATGTTCATCCCGACCCAAGTTGTCAATCAATCACTCTAAGTTGAAAAGATTCTCATTATCTTAATATTAAGCTAGTACCTCAATTGATTTTGCTAGAACTAGGGATGAAAGAGTCCATAGGGTTAAAATTTTAAAAATTAATCAAGATCAATTCAGACCAAATCAATAATTTAAAACCTGTCATTCTTTTCCAAAATTACAAATCAGCCCATATAAATCATCCATTTGCATGGAAAAATTTTTCTCATTTCAAAACTTACGTTATTGCTCTCCTGTCTCTCTCTCTTTCTCTCTCTTTCAACAATACAAACAATAACTACTCAACATATTGCTCAACCCTCCAAAACAGATTGATTTATTTCATATTTTCGACCACATAGTTGTTATTTTCGACTTCATTCTTACTTGTATCCATCGTTTTCTCTGTCTTCATAGGTATCAAAGTTTGAGAAGAGTTCTACACTTGTTCGTAATTCTAAAAATTAGGATTTTTTAATTAATGATGAATAAGAAGACTTTTAGTTGTATTATCTTCGAGAATGAGTTAACAATTTTGAGTTTTGATGCTAAAAATGTAGAAAGCACCCGAGAAAATCCTAGTTTTTGTTGCAGTGTTTTTTTACCATCGTGGTATTTTTGGATGGTGTTTGTGGTGTTGTTGGTGGCTGTTGTTGGTGGTGTCGGTATTTGTGGGTTTGGTGGTGGTGTCGGTGGTCTTGGTGTTAGTATTAGTATTGGTAGCATTGGTGGCAGTGTTGGCGGTCTTGGTATTGTTATTGGTATTGGTGGAATTAGTGGTGGTCTTGGTGGTATTGATACTGGTGTTGGTGGCATTGGTGGTGGCATTTGTAGTGGTCTTGGTAGTGGTCATGGTGGTCCATCTGTTGGAACAGGTGGAAGATCTGTTAGGAGATATTAAATAGGTCTTCAAACAGACTTCCCATCTATTCCAACTTATGGGTTATCCGTTGGAGTATTTTTTTTAATGTGACATATAATAATTTATTAAAATTTGTCTTACCTTTTACTAAAAAATTATGCAGACATCAAATGTTTTGTATTTTTTGTTTTTCTATTATTTGTAGTTAAAAGATGTCTCTCAAAAGAAAAGAAACTGGAACTGAAAGTGGATCAACTTCTGACCACCCAACAAAAAAGGCTAGAGTAATAATAGATTCGGAGGAACTTCCTCAGTTAGGGCAAAATGAAGCTGAGGAAAGTGAGAACTCATTCTCACTAATGGGGCATGAATTAATATCGAAATCCCAGCATAATCCTGTCAGAACTATTAGTATCGATAGGTTTTGAGTTGCAATGCCGATAGATCACCCTAAAGAAGTAACAGGTGATCTTGTACTTAAATATCAGTTGGGGAAAGGTTTTAATAAATTTAGGAGTATTATGAAGAATGAAAACATAGACGAACTTTTTAAGAGGAGATGCTTTGCATACTTTCTTAAGCTGCCTGAGGACC
>NC_061111.1:208893258-208915701 GCF_002878395.1 Capsicum annuum | reverse complement strand
TTGACGGTCCACTATCTTGGCCATCACACGGTGACCAGGAAGAGGGGTCACTACCTTGGCTTGACGAGACATTTAATGATCCACCAAGGACCTGACGATCCGCCAGGTCGACCGTTAGACCTGGGCGATCCGATATCGCTGAGTAAAATGGCTATAACTTCTTCATTCGAAGTTGGAGTTCAATGAAATTGGTATCGATGGAAATATCATTCAATGATCTACATGACAAAAATTATAATTTAGAGAAATAGAACATGGTTTAAACATCAATCACTTTGGAAGTCATATATATCCACTCAAAAGACGGATTTAGGCTTAAGAAACGATCGAGGTATTACAATATCTCCCCCTTGGACACATTCATCCTCTAATATTGCCAAATAGGCCAAGAACAAGAGAAAATGAGGACGCCCAGCTGGAACGACTCACATTAAAGGGCTCACTGTACTCTCAACTTTTGAGCACTTCACCAAATGCACGAATCATAGAGGGAATAACCATATAGCTGAATACATTAGATTAGGAGAAAACTAAATTAGGGGAATAGTACCTTCAGCTTGATTTGGACTCGCCAAGAAAAGATAAGGGTAACTAGCTCGCATATCTGCTTCTCCTTCCCGCACCCTCTACTGATTGATTTCGCCACAGAATTTAACCAAGGGAGCTTCTTTGTTCCTTATTCTACTTGATAATCTAGGATTTCAACCAGGATTTTATTTTACGAAAGGCTATTCTGAACATCATAACTTTTTGATAGATAAAAAATAACAGAGTCTCCAATATGCTTCTTGAGAATAGAAGCATGAAATACAGGATGAACAGCTGACAACTCTGCAGGTAACTCAATCTCATAAGTTGCTTTTCCAACATGATTCAGAACTCCCAACATATTTGGGATGCAACTTCCTTTTCTTTCCAAATCTTTTCACCCCTTTCATGGGTGAAATTTTCAAATACACCAAATCATAGACTTCAAACTCAAGAGCTCTTCTTCTCACATCTTCATACAACTTATGATGACTCTGGGCCGTTGTAATGCCCCGCAAAATTCTTTTCCAGTCTGAGCCTTAGAGCGTGTTTGGTAAAGCAAAAATCTGAGTCAAAATATTTTAGAAATATCCTTCCAAGTATGAAATACTTTGAATCGCGTGGGAATCTATTTGATCATGAATTAATATCATAGAGGTCCCCTAACTTATGGACTAGTTGAAAGCTTTCCTATCGTTCAAGTTTTAGTGACCGTCAAAATTTAGGTCAACTTCAATCGACCATAACTCCTTGTATATATTGAATTAGAGGACCTACTATATATCAAATGAAATTTCTTTGAATTATCTTTTCAACGATACCAATTTCATCAAAAACTAATATCAGAGAAAAGAGTTATGCCTATTTTACTCTAGCATGTTTGGCTAGGAAATTGGTGACGACATTCGTGATAAGCTATCACGCCCGTGATGGCCTATCACTAATACCGTCAGACCTGGCAGAAACATAATATTTTACTTTTTTTACGACATTCGTGATGGCCTATCACCAACTTGATGGCCTGTCATGAATGTCGTCAAGAATATTTTTCCAAAAATTTAAGGGCATTTTTTCAAGGGTATTTTGGTCATTTTCTATTTTTTTTTAGCCTCTATAAATATGGGAAACCTCTTCCAAAACCCTAATTTTATCATTTTTCTCTTCCAAATTCTCTCAAGGGAAAATAACTAGGGTTTCATCAAGAACCCTAATCTTCCAAAAATCATCCATAAATTCTTCAAGATTTCTTCAAGAATCATTTTCCTCATAGTGTGGGCTTTGAGAATTATTTATTACAAGTAAGGATAGAGTCTCAAGCATTAGGATTCATCCAATTTCAAAGATTAAGGTATGTAGATGTTGATTCTTGGGTCCCTTTCATCCAAGAAGCTCAAGAACCCTTTTTAAAACTAAAAGATATTTATGGTTATGAGTTGTTAATAATTTATATGAGTTTAAATTGATGTTTAATGTGTTGTTGAGTTTTTATTTATGTTTGCCTACAAAATTTATGAGCTTTGACCCTAGTATGTGGAATTCATGTGATGTTTGTGACAGACCTTCTTTAAGTTGTTTTCTATGTGATGTGTTTATGACTTTTGGGTATAGAAATGGTTGAATAAGTGAAGCATGTCCCCCATAGGTTTGATAAAGAACTTAGGTGAAGCATAAGGGTCATTATAGTATGTTGAATAGGAAACCCCAAATTGTGAGTTAGTTTGTGCTTAGTGTTTGATAAAACGCCCAAGTGAATGAATTATTCCATTGTATTAGAAAATTCCCAAATAAGTGTAAACCCGTGCATGTCTAGTGTTTTGTTGAAGGACCTTAGTGAACAAGTGGAGAGGTGATAGTAGTAAATTCTCCTATTATGTGCTCTTGATATATGTTAAGCTTTTAATATATGCCAAGTGGTTAGCAAGTAGGTTATGACGTGATAGTATGAAGTTTCCTCAAGCCATGTGATATCCAAGCACGTATCAAGATTGATATAGGTATGAAATAGCTGAGGTAAAACCTTTTTTAATGGAGTACTAATTAGTAGCATGTTTCCCCTACGTTACTATATGATTATGATTTCGAGATGCCTAAAGTGACCCCTCGGCGACTGTGAAAATGCTTTAATGATTATGATGATGCTTTAATAATTATGAGATGTTTTAATGATTGTGTTGAGACATGAATGATACTGATGATGAACGAATACTTGTGATGATTAATGAATGATTCTGCTTTACTTTTATGTTATCGTGTCCTAGGGGTATTTATACCCAACAATAGAGCTATTGTCTAAAGCCCGTGTTTGTTTCTCGATAATTCCAGTTGAGCCATAATTCTCAGAACTCAGTGAATTATAGAACTTTGTATCCACAGATAAGTCAGAACTTAAGAAAGCTCAGTAATCTCAGTTATCTCTATAATCTCTGTATCGCTAGTAATCTAGCCTCAGTCCTGTAATCAGCTCAGATCTAATAGAATTCAAGTCTAATATCAGAAGCGATTCGAGTAATCTATTCAAGATCTGTATCGTCAGTTAGATACCATGATTCAATACCTTTTCTGTTAGATATAGAACTAAGTAATCTCAGCGTAACTCAGTCAGAACTTTTAAGAAACATGATCAGTAAAAGACTCAGTTCAGTTGTGTTCAATTAAGAATTCAGTTCAGAGTTTTTCAGTTGGAAGTATAAGCTAGAACCGAGCGAGGGAAGAGATGGCGGCTCTCCCATCAGAGAGGCTGAGTCATTAGGAGAAATCCCTGAATTCTAGAACTGCATAGCCAGCGCAGGATGTAGGAGTATCCCATCAGTAGAGGCTATCACCTTCAGAGAGGTTTGACTATTATATTGCCTCAGGCTGACTTCCTGCAAGGGTCATCCCATCAGAGAGGCTTGACCAGAGAGGTCTTTACCTGTGGCACAGTATTGACACCCTTCTAGCTGGGGGTCATTGGTTGGACCCCACCTGTGGTAGGTTGGGGCATGTCGGTTAAGTAACTACTTCCCACAGTTGTAATTTTAGTACCTATCTTCAGAAATTAGGACTGTCAGATACAGTCATCCATCTCTATAAAGAACTCAGATAGTTCCATTAATTCATGCACCATCCCGTTAGATAGGCTTGGTCTCATATACAGATACTTATTATCATATATAGAGATCTCCCATTAGATAGGCTTGATCTTAGTCTCAGACCATGTTGAGTATTCTTATTATCATATCTAGAGATCTCCCGTCAAATAGGCTTGATCTCCATCTAAGAATCTATTGAGTATTCTTGTTGTCAGATTCAGACATGATCATACTTGTTATCATTGATAATCACTTTTGGAATAATCTGTTAGCAAAGTTGATCTCTAATACTGTCAGTCGAAAGTAGTAAGCTCAAAGTTCAGTCCTTGATGTAAGCACATCCAGATCCTCAGTTATTAGTATGAGATGAGTCAGTAATTCAGTATCTCAGTGTCAGTAGTGAGTTCAGTCTGTACTAAAGTGGTATCCAAGTTTAGTATCTAGAGTTGCGATGATGGTGTTCATGTTTCTGTGCATTCATGTATGTGTTCTCATGCGGCATTTTCATAATTATTCAATTTAGATATTATGCATGCATGAGCCCTTGCATTAGCCTACACCATCTATATACTCAGTACATTCTTGTACTGACGCATTTGTGCTATGGTGTTTTATTTGACACTATAGGTTCAGGGCACAGGATCTAGAGTATCCTTGGCAGTTCAGTCCCAGTCAGCAGCAGTAGCAGTGAGTCCTCTTCTTTCAAGGACGAATCTCAGTTTACTATTATTTCTTCAAGCTTTATTTATTTTCAGTTGATGGAGTTAGTTGGGACTTATCCCATTAACTCCATAGTTCAGATAGTTTAGAGGCTTTTTAGATGGATGTTGTTGATGTGTATTATGAGTATTCATAGATGTGTTGAACCTTATGGCTAGTTTTTGCATTTATTTCAGATATTTTGTAGTATACAGGTACAAATATCAGTAAAGGGTTAGCTTGTGGTCCTTTGGGGTCATAAGCATCGTGTGAAGTCTCGGGATGGGATTTCAGGGCATTACAAGTTTGGTATTAGAGCCTAAGGTTCAAGAGTGTACTAGGGAGTCTGAAAAGCCACATCTAGTAGAGTCTTGTGCATGGGTGTGTAGCGCGTCACATTTATGTACAAGAGGCTATAGGATGTTCTTAGGAGCATTTCTTCTTTTTTCAGTGATTATTTTGTACGAGTGAGCATGAGATCAAGTTGATCCTCAGTGTAATCCACTTCTTTCTTCCAATTACAGAGTATACCTCCTCACAGAGATTTTATCCATGGGGTCGATGACCATCCCCCTCAGCCAGTAGATCTTGAGAATGAGTGTGTCACATACAGAGTTTTGGGCCACTTTCCAGGCGCTATCTCAAGCTATGACTAATGTTCATGGCAATCGTCAGGCTGCAGTCCCACCTCAGTAAGATGGGGAATTCTACCACAGCCAGGATTAGAAGCTTCATAAAAATGAACCCGCCCAAATTCTTTGGGTCAGTAGTAGGTGAGGACCAGCAGTTGTTTTTAGAGAAGGTAAAGAAGATCACCCAGATTATGCATATTTTTGAGGAGGATAGTGTTGAGTTAGCATCTTATAGGTTGAAAGATATTGCTCATGATTGGGTAGTGATATAGGAGAAAAGTAGAGGGGAGAATGCATCTCCCGTAACTTGGTTAGAGTTTCAGAGTGCCTTTCTAGATAGGTTTTTCCCGCTAGAGATGAGGGAGGCTAAGGTAGAAGAGTTCATGAACCTAAGGAAGGGTTCCATGATCGTGAAAAAGTATTGTCTTAAGTTTAACCAATTAGCTAAGTATGCTCCCGACTTGGTAGCTGACCCTAGAGCGAGTAGGAGTAATTTTTTGTCTGGGGTGTCGAGTGATATGTTGAAAGAATATAGAGCTGCTATGCTCAATAGAGATATGGATCTTTCTAGGCTAATGATGCATGCACAATAAATTGAGATAGATAAAATGAATGAGAGAGAGAGAGAGAGAGTGAATAAGATAGCCAAGACAGGTAGTCGTGGTTTCCCGTAGGTAGGGTCTCAAGGTGGTAGTAGTTCTCAGTATGGTCGGAGACTTTTAGTTCTAGTTCCATATTCAGCTAGCGTACTCGCACTTGTGTTTGGGGGTGTCAGATCTGAGGGAGCGCCAAGCTCCAAAGCCCAGAGTAGTGCTAGTGGTGTTCGTACCCATCTGCGTTGTGAAGAGTGTGGAAGGCACCACCAAGGTGTGTGTAGATCCGATAGTGATGTATTATTTGGGTCTGGTGATCCAGTCCATAGAATGCGAGAATGTAGAGTGCTGACTCAAAGGGGCAGACTTCATGCGTTTCAGGCTTGCCTTGATCGGAAAGGATTCCCTAAAGTAGACTCGGGTATGTTATGAGCCCTTCATCTTTATGACATGCATTGATAGATCCTTTTCTCCTATTTTGATCTTATATGTTAGCATGAGTCATGCATGAGTTTTTGATCTTGATCGGTCAATCATGACCCAGTTTGTAGGTGCCCCGCGCACTGCCCCATAGTATTATAATGTTGCATGCCATTAGATTCATCCCGATGCATGTTCATATTTTCTTTATGGAGTTAGCATCAGTTGTCCTTGCATTGTTAAGTCGTTCTTCAAGAAGTCAGCTTTGCCGGATATTCATGCATTAGATATGCACATTTAGTAGAAAGAGTTCAACATGTCAGCGTGTGTTCAGTCGTGTATTCATGAGATCATCCCATTTATGAGCCCATGCATCAGATATGTATATGTATTATAAGAATTCAGCTATAAGTATCATCAGTCGAGTATTCCATGCATCGGATGTGCATGCCCAGTGTGAGAACTCTATATGTCAGTTGCTCCAGTAGCGTAGTCCTAATCTAAGATGTTTCCATTTATTGAGTAAGTTCTGTTGATCCATATTCTCAGTCTATCAAGCGACATTCGAGGACGGATGTTCTCAAGGGGAAGATAATGTAATGCCCCACAAAATCCTTTTCCAGTCTGAGCCTTAGAGCGTATTTGGTAAAGCGAAAATCCGAGTCAAAATGTTTCAGAATATTCTCCCAAGTATGAAATACTTTGAATCGTGTGGGAATCTATTTGAGCATGAATTGAGATCATAGAGGTCCCCTAACTTATGGACGAGTTGAAAGCTTTCCTATCGTTCAAGTTTTAGTGACCGTCAAAATTTGGGTCAACTTAAATCGACCATAACTCCTTGTATATATCAAATTAGAGGACCTACTATATATCAAATGAAATCTCTTTGAATTATCTTTCCAATGATACCAATTTTGTCAAAAAAAATATCAGAGAAAAGAGTTATGCCCATTTTACTCCAGTATGTCTGGCTAGGAAACTGGTGACGACATTTGTGATAAGCTATCATGCCCTTGATGGCCTATCACTAATGTTGTCAGACCTAGGTAGATTTTTGACCCCAGTAAAGACATTTTGTGATAAGCTATCACGCCTGTGATGGCCTATCACCAATGTCGTCAGACCTGGGCAGAAACTCAATATTTCACTTTTTTTTACGACATTCGTGACGGCCTGTCACCAACTTGACGGCCTGTCATGGATGTCGTCAAGAATATTTTTTCAGTAATTTAAGGGCATTTTTTCAAGGGTATTTTGGTCATTTCTCATTTTTTTGAGCCTTTACAAATATGGAAAACCTCTTCCAAAACCCTAATCTCATCATTTTTCTCTTCCAAATTCTCTCAAGGGACAATAACTAGGGTTTTATCAAGAACCCTAATCTTTCAAAAATCATCAATAAATTATTTAAGATTTCTTCAAGAATCAATTTCCTCATAGTGTGGGCTTTGAGAATTATTTATTACAAGTGCGGATAGAGTCTCAAGCATTAGAATTCACCTAATTTCAAAGATTAAGGTATGTAGATGTTGATTCTTGGGTCCCTTTCATCCAAAAAGCTCAAGAACCCTTTTTAAAACTAAAAGATTTTTATGGTTACGAGTTGTTAATGATTTGTATGAGTTTAAATTGATGTTTAATGTGTTGTTGAGTTTTGATTTATGTTTGCCTACAAAATTTATGAGCTTTGACCCTAGTATGTGGAATTCATGTGATGTTTGTGATAGACCTTCTTGAAGTTGTTTTCTATGGGATTTGTTCATGACTTTTGGGTGTAGAAATGGTTGAATAAGTGAAGCATGTCCCCCATAGGTTTGATAAAGATCTTAGGTGAAGCATAAGGGCCATTATAGTATGTTTAATAGGAAACCCCAAATTGTGAGTTAGTTTATGCTTAGTGTTTGATAAAATGCCCAAGTGAATGAATTATTCCATGGTAGTAGGAAATTCCCAAATAAGTGTGAACTCGTCCATGTCTAGTATTTTGTTGAAGGACCATAGTGAACAAGTGGAGAGGTGATAGTAGTAAATTCCCCTATTATGTGCTCTTGATATATATTAAGCTTTTAATATATGCCAAGTGGTTAGCATGTAGGTTATGACGTGATAGTATGAAGTTTCCCCAAGCCAGGTGATATCCAAACACGTATCAAGATTGATATAGGTATGAAATAGCTGAGGTAAAACCTTTTTTAATGGAGTACTAATTAGTAGCATGTTTCCCCTACGTTACTATATGATTATGATTTTGAGATGCCTAAAGTGACCCCTCGGCGACCGTGAAAATTCTTTAATGATTATGAGATGTTTTAATGATTGTGATAAGACATGAATGATTGTGATGATGAACGAATGCTTGTGATGATGAATGAATGATTATGCTTTACTTTTATGCTATCGAGTCCTAGGGGTATTTATTCCCAACAATAGAGCTGTTGTCTAGAGCCCGTGTCAGTTTTTTGATAATTCCAGTTGATCCATGATTCTCAGAACTCAGTGAATTATAGAACTTTGTATCCTCAAAAAAGTTAGAACTTAAGAAAGCTCAGTAATCTCAGATCATCTCTGCAATCTCTTTATCGCTAGTAATCTAGCCTCAGTCCTGTAATCAGCTCAGATCTAATAGAATTCAAGTCTAATCTCAGAAGCGATTCGAGTAATCTATTCAAGATCTGTATCATCAGTCATATACCATGATTCAATACCTTTTCCGTCAGATATGGAACTAAGTAATCTCAACGTAACTTAGTCAGATCTTTTGAGAAACATGATCAGTAACAAACTCAGTTCAGTTGTGTTCAGTTGATAATTCAGTTCAGAGTCTTTCAGTTGGGAGTAGAAGCTAGTACTGAGCGAGGGAAGGGATGGAGGCTCTCCTGTAAGACGGGCTGAGTTGTTAGGAGCAATCCTTGAACTCCAGAACTGCATAGCCTGCGTAAGATGCAAGAGTCTCCCGTCAGTCGAGGCTGTCACCATCAGAGAGGTTTGACTATCAAATTGCCTCAGTCCGACTTCCTGCGAGGGTCATCTCATTAGGGAGGCTTGACCAGAGAGGTCTTTACACGTGGCACGATATTAACACCCTTCCAGCTGTGGTCCCAGGTTGGTAGGTTGGGGCATATCGATTAAGTAACTACTTCCCACAGTTGCAGTTTCAATATCTATCTTCAAAAATCAGGATTGTCGGATACAGTCATCCATCTCTATAAAGAACTCAGATAGTTTTATTGATTCATGGACCATCCCATCAGATAGGCTTGGTCTTATATACAGATGCTTATTATCATATCTAGAGATCTCCCATTAGATAGGCTTGATCTCAGTCTCAGACTATGTTGAGTGTCTTATTATCATATCTAGAGATCTCCCGTCAGAAAGGGTTTATCTCTATCTCAAACTCTATTGAGTATTCTTGTTGTCAGATTCGGACATGATCATACTTCTTATCATTGATAATAGCTTTCGAAATAATCTTTTTGCAAAGTTGATCTCTAATACTGTCAGCTAAAAGTAGTAAGCTCAGAGTTCAGTCCTTGATGTAAGCACATCCAGATCCTCAGTTATTAGTATCAGATGAGTTAGTGATTCAGTATCTCAGTTTTAGTAGTGAGTTCAGTCTGCAGTAAACTGGTATCCGAGTTTAGTATCTAGAGTTGCGATGATGGTGTTCATGTTTCTATGCATTTATGTATGTGTTCTCATGCGGCATTTTCATGATTATTCAGTTTAGATATTATGCATGCATGAGCCCTTGCATTAGCCTACCCTGTCTACATATTTAGTACATTCCTATACTGATGCATTTGCACTATGGTGTTTTATTTGACACCAAAGGTTCAGAGGCACAGGATCTAGAGTATCCTCAGCAGTTCAGTCCCAGTCATCAGCAGTAGCAGTGAGTCCTCTTCTTTCGAGGACGAATCTCAGTTTACTATTATTTCTTCAGACTTTATTTATTTTCAATTGATGGAGTTAGTTGGGGACTTGTCCCATCAACTCCACAGTTCAGACAGTTTAGAGGCTTTTCGGACGGATCTTGTTGATGTGTATTATGAGTATTCATAGATGTGTTGAACCTTATGGCTAATTTTTGCATTTATTTCAGATATTATGCAGTATACAAGTATAGATATCATTAAAGGGTTAGCTTGTGGTCCTTCGGGGTCATAAGCACCGTATGACGTCTCGGGATGGGATTTCGGGGCGTTACAGCTATCTTCAACCTCTCCCGAATTAACGTAACTTTCTCCATAGCCTCAAATATAACATCAGGTCCAATCACAGCAGCTTCACCCACTTCGAACCAACCTATGGGCGATCTTCATCTTCTCCCATACAAAGCTTCAAATGGAGCCATTCCAATGCTAGCATGAAAACTATTGTTGTAAGAAAATTCAATCAACAGAAAATGTTCATCCCAACTTTCTTTGAAATCAAGAACATATGTGGTCAACATATCCTTCAAAGTTTGGATAGTCCTCTCAGCCTGACCATCTGTCTGCGGATAAAAAAGTGGAGATAAGATAAACTTGGGTGCCAACACCCTTCTAAAAGGCTCTCCAAAACTGAGAAGTAAACTGAGTACCTCTATCGGAGATGATAGACAACGGAACTCCATGCAACCTGACTAACTTTCGAATGTACAAATTAGCATAGTCCTCCGCAGTGAAAGATGTATGTACTGGCAGAAAATGTGCAGACTTAGTCAACCTATCTACAACGACCCAAATAGAATCATGATGACGATGAGAGAGAGGTAAACCGGTCACGAAATACATGTTCACCACTTCCCACTTCCAAGATGGAATGCTAAATTCTTGCATCATGCCACTGGGTCTTTGGTGCTCTATCTTTACCTGCTAGCAAGTTGTACACTTTTGTACGATCTTCGCTATATCCTTTTTCATACCATTCCACCAATAAATTTCCCTTAAATCGCGGTACATCTTGGTAGCACCAGGATAAATAGAATACCGTGCGCCATACGCCTCAGCCATAATTCTCTGGCTTAGATCATCAACATTAGGCACACACAATCTATTCTAAAATCTCAATACACCATCTCCTTCTTAGGAGGAAACCTCCACCTTTTGGTCTTTAACTGATTCTTTCAGTTCGATTAAACGAGAATCCGTATCCTACTTCTCCTTCACTTCCGGAACTAGGAAAGATTCGGAACTACTTTGGACCCAAACATTACCCTCAGCTGAGTCAAGTAATCTAACACCTAACCTAGCCAAACGATGCACTTCATAGGCTAAGTCCCTCTTATCTTCCTCAACATGTGCTACACTACCCATGGATGACCTACTAAGGGCATTTGCCACTACATTGGCCTTGCCCGGGTGGTATAACACACTCATATCATAGTCCTTCATTAATTCTAACCATCATCTCTGCTGAAGATTCAACTCTCTCTGAGTGAAGACATACTGTAAAATCTTGTGATCCGTAATGACATCAACATGAACACCGTACAAATAGTGTCTCCAGATTTTCAAAGCAAAAACCACTGCAGCTAACTCGAGGTCATGGGTCGCATAATTCTTTTCATGAGGTTTCAACTGTCTGGAGGCATAGGCTATAACCTTACACTTCTGCATCAACACGCAACCCAAACCAACTCTGGAAGCATCACAATATACCATAAAATGGTCTACACCATTAGGCAGGGTCATCACAGGGCTTGAAGTGAGTCGAGTCTTCAACTCTTGAAAACTCTTCTCGCAAGAATCTGACCACTGGAATTTAACCTTCTTTTGGGTCAACCAGGTGAAAAGAGCAGCAATGGAAGAGAAACCTTCGACAAAATAATGGTAATTGCCAGCTAGCCCAAGAAACTCCTACTATCAGATGGGGAAATAGGTCTAGGCCAATTCTTCACAGCTTCTACCTTTTGAGGATCAAATCGAATACCATCAGAAGAAACAATATGACCCAGAAAAGCAACTGAACTTAGCCAGAATTCACACTTGCTAAATTTGGCAAACAACTGTTGATCCCTAAGGGTCTGTAAGAAAATTCAAAGATGATATGCATGGTCGTTTTCACTCTGGGAATATACAAGGATATCATCTATAAACACAATAACGAACATATCTAGGTATGGTCTAAACACCCGATTCATGAGGTCCATAAAAGTTGCTGGGGCATTCGTTAGCCCGAAGGACATGACCAAGAATTCAAAATGACCATAACGAGTATGGAAAGCTGTCTTTGAAATATCACACTCTCTGACTTTAAGTTGGTGATAATTGGATCTCAAATCTATTTTCGAGAAGTAGCTGGCACCTCACAGATGATCAAATAGGTCATCAATTCTAGGAAGAGGGTACTTGTTCTTGACTGTGACTTTGTTAAGCTAACGATAGTCAATGCACATGCAATAAACCATCTTTCTTTCGCACGAATAGAACGGATGCACCCCAGGGAGACACACTGGACCTTATAAAACCCTTATCAAGAAGATCTTTGAATTGCTCTTTTAACTCTTTAAGTTCTACGGGGGCAATACGATATAGAGGAATAGAAATAGGCTGTGTATCAGGGAGAAGATCAATTCTGAATTCTATCTCTCTATCAGGAGGTACCCATGGGAGATCTTCCCAAAAAAAATTAGGAAACTCGTTGACAACACTTAGAGACTGAATAGTTAGAGTGTCAGACTTAGTGTCCTTAACTTGGAATAAATGATAGATACAACCCTTGGATATCAATTTCCTAGATTTAAGATAGGATATAAAATGACTTTTAGAAGATATGGAATTTCCGAACCACTCAAAGACTGGCTCATTGGGAAACTAAAACTTGACTACACGGGTACGACAGTCTATAGACGCATAACAAGAGTGAAGCCAATCCATACCCAGAATAATGTCAAAATTAACCATGTCTAGCTCAATCAAATCTGCAAACATAACTCTGTGAAAGACAGTGATAGGACACTTCTTGTACACTTGCTTATCAACAACAGATTCACCCACTGGTGTAGAGACTAGAAAAGGCTCAGGAATCTTTTCAGCACCGATTTCAAAATTCACAGCCACCAACGGAGTCACATAAGAAGGACTTTACCCAGGGTCCAGCAACACATATACATCAAAATGAAATACATAGAGCGTACTAGTAATAACATCTGGTGAATCCTCATGCTTCTGGTGGGGTGGTATAGCATAAAAGTGATTTTGGCTCTGACCATCTGCAGTACTAGACAAGGCACCCTGAAGGGGAGTGGGACGAATTACAGGGGCTAGAGCACTAACAGCCTGACTTAGGGGACGAACATCGCGACTTCCATGTCTAGCATAAGGGCAATCCCTGAAATTGTGGCCCAACTTACCACAACCAAAACAACCCCTCTGACCAACTAAGCACTCATCGGGATGTTCCCTACCACCCTTCGGACATGGGGGAGGACGAGGTCTGTTACTCACACTATCTTAGGACCTGGACATATTAGGCCTACTATCCTGCTCCAGCCTAATTTTGAATGTAGGAGTACTGGATAATGAAGGCGCTGGCATAAGAGAATGGCTCTGGAACTGACGGCGGATCCCTCCAAAAAATTTAGTCTGACTATACCCCTGTTTTTTTAATCTAATTCTCTTATTCCCTCTCACTCTCTCTCTCTCCTTCACTTTGTCCGCTTCAATCTGCTAAGCATAAATCATTAGTCTTGAAAGGTCCATGTCCCTATTAATCATAGAGGATTTACACTCTTTAACAACATAACCAGATACAACAGCCAAGAACTTACTCATACTAGTTCTAGAATCAACCATCATACCGGGAGCATACTTAGATAACTGGTTAAACTTATGGCAATACTCCTTAACTATCATGGGGCCCTGTCTCAAGTTCATAAATTCTTCTAATTTTACTTCCCTCATCTCCAGGGGAAAGAATCTGTCTAAGAAGGCATCTTGGAATAATTGCCAAGTTACAGTAGTATCATTCTCCTCTCTACTCTTCCTCCATATTTTCACCCAATCATAAGCAATATCTTTTAGCCGATAGGTAGCCAATTCAACACTTTCCTCCTCAGTCATGTACATAACCTGAGTGATCTTTCTCACTTTATCTAAATACATTTGTGGGTCCTTACCTACTTTTGACTCATAGAACTCAAGTGGATTAATTTGCATAAAGTCATAAACCCGGGCTGCAGTAGAATTATTCCCTTGCAGAGGTAGAACAGTAGCCTAGGTGTTGGCTTGAGCATTGGCGGTGACCGCCTGGGCTAGCGCTTGGAAAGCTGCCTAAAATTCAGCGTGGGACACCATCTCACCTAAAGGATTAATGGGTTGAGGTCATTCGTTATTTCTGTGAGCTCTATGAGGAGGCATTTTCTATCATAAGAGAGCATGAATTAGCAGTAGAGAGAAACAGTCATAGGCATGATAGACTGTTGAAAAAAAGAAACAACTTTTCCTAATACATCCCGTAGCCTCTTGCTCATAGATGTGGCGCGCTACAGACTGATGATCAAGACTCTACGTAACTCGGCTTGTCAGACTCCCTAGGACTCCTTGAACCTTAGGCTCTGATACCAAGCTTGTAATGCCCCAATAACCTATCCCAAGACGTCACATGGTGCTCAAGGCCACACGTGGCCTCAAGCTAACCTTCTAAGCCAGTCATCACTTTCAAAACTCATTATAACACAAATTATGCTAAGATAAAGAGGAATAACCATGTCATGAACATACTGAAACATGAAGTAATACTGCTCGGTACAAACAAAATACTGAAATCTCTATACATGTTGGTACACTAGTCTGACAAAGCCTCTACTACATAGGATTGAGGAGCCATTGGGACAGATCCCCAACTGACTCGTACTGAACTGAAAGTAAACAACCATCTATTAACAAGACAAAATTGGAGACACAGGTCCTCAAACTATGAGGACTCACCAACCACAGAAATATCGATGAAGGTACTCAAAGATCACTATCGCTGTTAAGATTGAGCACCTGAACCTATATCATGAGGAAATGTAGAATACAAAAGAGTATGGGAGTTAGTACTTGGGAATGTACTGATTATGTGGGGGCGGATACAACATTTTAAATAATATCATAAATGTATAAGAAAATCATACATGCTGACAATAATAACTCTCTTCGCTTGAATTATCCAAAAAATCATTTCAGTAAGTCATCAGTAATAATATATGCTTCATAAATCTCATAAATTATTTAAATCAACTCAAACTCTTTGACTCATGAATTAGAGTGACTCGGTAACTCATGGTACTTAGATCATTATGGACGTGGAAGTTTCTTATAACCGACATAACTACACCATGTTAGCCGCATGGAGTCCAATGTTTTGCCCTCCTAAGGAGAGAACCCTACATTGGCGGGGGTGTCGTACTCTTGCCAGGGAGTACAACCTCAATCTAGTTATCACAATCCCATACTCAGACTCTGGACCATAATTATCAACATCAATCGTACGGTGGCACGTAGTT
Organism: Capsicum annuum; assembly: GCF_002878395.1. Lineage (NCBI taxonomy): Eukaryota > Viridiplantae > Streptophyta > Magnoliopsida > Solanales > Solanaceae > Capsicum > Capsicum annuum. The sequence goes on along the minus strand of NC_061111.1, from coordinate 208,900,280 downwards.
TTGGGAAAATACCACATTTTCTGCTCGGTGCTAAATACTCCTCCCAGACACAGCTCAGAACGCGTTAGGAAATCCACCTTAATCAATATCAAATCATGGGTCTATTTTAAAGACCAAAACATAAATATATATCTCATATGTAAATCATAAACATCTTGTGGATTCCTAACCCGACTCAACTCAACACAATCTTTCTTAACATCAAGTACATTTTCTTTTTGAATCATTTTCAAATATCAAAAGCTTCAAGGAAATATCATAGGACTCATTCTTGACTTTCAATCTCAAATATCGATATATATTCAATAGTCAAATTTATTATGGAAAGGCATAACTCATGACACTTGTCTTAAATCGCTTAGAAATCATCAATACATAATGACAATATACAACTCATGGAATAAATTCTCAATTTAAGAAACATGATGGTGAAATAATCATAAATATCAAACTTATTCAACTCAAATCTCATAAATCATAAATAAAGAAATTTGGGTGTAAACCCACTTGCAAAATCATGTAAATCAATAATAGAAAGTAAATCTTTAGGCACAAGAATGAAAGGAGTGTTCTTGTTCAAGCCCCACATATCTTGGATTATAATTTTGGAGATTTAGAAATTTGTTTGGAACTTCTTCCTTACACTTTTGAGCTACGATCCTTGATGTCTTTGACTAGGGAAGCTTAATTCTTGGACAACTTGGAGAAATCTATGGAAGATCCTTGAATTTCTTGGAAGGAGTTTTGATTTTTGGGTTGAGAGAAAACCCTAGTTTTCTAGAAAATTCTTGAAGAAATTGGAGAGAAATAGGAGAAAATGATCTTCTCTTTACTACTTTGATGTATATATAAGGCAACAAGGAGCAGAAGTGACAAAAATGCCCTTTTGAAAAAGCTAAAATTCGCTGATCGGGGCCTATGACGGTCGATATAATGGTCCATCAAGTCTCCTGATGGTCCACCAGATCGCCCGTCAGTCGAGTGCCAAAATTGGAATGTTCTGCCTCAACGTGATGATCAAAGTAATGGTCCGTCAGGAAATTGACGGTCCACCAAATTGTCCGTTACTCGAGTGCCAAATTTGGGCCATTCTGCGTCGACGTGACGGTCGAAGTGACGGTCCATCAGGAAACTGATGGACCGCCAAGTAGTCCATCACTCGAGGGCCAGAAATGAGATTTTCTGTCTTGACCTGACGGACCCCTTGACGGTTCGTCAACTTTTTGACGGTTCGTCAACTTTTTGACGGTCTACCATCTTGGCTGTCACACGGTGACCTGGAAGAGGGGTCACTGCCTTGGGTTGACAGGAAACTTGACGGTCCACCAAGGACCTGACGGTCCGCCAGGTCGATCGTCAGACCTGGGTGATCTGATATCGCTGAGTAAAACAGCTATAACTCCCTCGCCCGAAGTCGGATTTCAATGAAATTGGTATCGATGGAAAGATTATTCAATGCTCTACATGAAAAAAAGTAGAAATTAGAGAAATACAATATAGTTTAAATATCAATCAGTTTGATCATACATATTCTCTCAAAAGATGGATTTAGGCTTAAGAAACGATCAGTGTATTACAATAGATCCTTTTAGAGAGGTCTCAAAATAAACACAATATATCAAAAATATAATCTACACACTAAAAGGATTCTAACTATATTTGTGTTGGTATACTTTCATTTCGAATCCAAAATCACCTCAAAAATTAAATCTAAAATAAAAAGAGTAAAACTAAAATTTTATTAAAGAATCAAGTTTTCAATAATTTAAGGGTTATAAATTGAATACCCATTGGGAAACAAGTTAAAATTGAGCTTGAAATTAAAGAAAAATTATTTTCCCACTTTATCGAGTAAAACCCCAACATCCAAGTTTAGAATCACAATTTTGAGGTTGTTTTGGAGATAGAATCAATGGAAAGTGATGAAAATAGGAGTTGAGAAATTAGCCACACAAGATTGATGAAAATCCCTTTTGAAATCACCAAGAACCGAGTTCTCAAAAATAAAAAATGATGAAATTCATATTTTGGTCAGGAAAAAGGAATTTAAAACTGCCAGGTGATCCTTAGCAAACATGGAGCCTCGACGATAAATGTGAACCCAAACCAACCCCTGTGAATTCCATCAGGCCATCGGGAATGCAATTGATACTGACCTAGACCCGAACTACTAATCCTTCGTGAATGCGGTCACTACCCCTCATTCTCGATGAACAAGAAATTTATCATTCGCGAATGTGGTCCCCCCATCACATTTACAATGAACAAAATATTCCATCTTGTGAATGCAAAGAGGGAAGGGATCTTGCACCAGAAACAATAATTAATGTTGAATTAATATAGAGTTGGAAAAGTCTTTAAAAGGACCATTGGGATTTATTTAGGACCTACAAAAATAATCAATTATTCTACCTGTCTAATTTTGATGTTCCGAACTCAATGAAACAATTAGATTTACCAAATGAGATCAGTAACAATAAATTATTCCTGGGACTCCTTTAGGTCAATTTTAATTAGTTTTCATCTAAACACTCAAAATACAAAATCAAGGCTAAAAATCCTAACTAAGCAAACTACTAACTCAAAATCGACATTCTAAATCTAATGGAACTAATATAATCGCCATCCGATGCTCGAATCTCCATATGTTTAACAAAGTCAAGCCCTTCACTTTAGAAGCCACTAAAAATCTCAAACTCATTTAATCATTATTGAGCAATTTGGAGACTGTATCAAACATCCCCATAATTTACAAATAACATCGCTATCGCGCCCTATTCCAAACCGGTCAAAACAGCACACGACGTAAGGTGGTATGTCGTGACTCTTGGGATTAAAAAGGAAAATTTTTATTTTTAGAGTCGCCACCTAACTTTTTAAGAAAATTAGGAAAAACTATTTTTTACTGTAAAACTCTGTTTCAGTCTATCAGAACGTTTTAGAGATTCTAAGTAAGGGTTTTGATTACTCGAGGGGAAGGTGTTAGGCACCCCTCAGAGCCTATCCGAAGATAGTCTTTATGCTTAGTTTAGGAAAACATTTTTTTAAAAAAATATTTTCTTTGTTACCTGGTGAAAATGGTGATAACTACACATATTTGTCAAACTTAAAGAAAATACACAAGGTACATAAACAAATTCGTAATTTATCTTCGAAATGCTCATATATATATTTTTCATATGAAAAAGAGCGATGCGAAAGGTTAACATTAGTGCTTTATTAAACGAGAAAAAAGGGTCTATGACTTTTACAAGAATACAAAGTTTCATGATATATAAAGTTAAGTGTGTAAAGAAATTATTTACCGGGTAAAGAAAATATCATTTTAAAAGTATGTAAGAAAATAATTTATTTATAAATTATCATGTATATCCTGAATATAAAAATTATTCGTTTCAAAATTAAATTCATACCAATGCATTTCTCGTGAAAAGTAATCAAATAAAAAAGGGTGAGATGCATTGACGTGTTAGTTTTGGGTAATGGAGGAAGTCATGCAATTGTCCATTTACTTATATAAAAAAGATTCAAAAATAATACTTAAAAGAAAACGGGGATAGAAATATTTACATGTAACAATAATTAGTGCAATTGATGATAATAATAATCCCACTTTAGAAGAAGATGACTATGTAATAGTGGCAATAACGACATGACAATGTGTATTTACATACCTTGTATTTTTTTTTGTTTGTTTGAATTTTCTTTAATTAAATCTGGAAAATTGAAACTAGTAAAGGGGATGAATAAAAGTCAAAATATTGATAAAATTTAGTCTATTCAGATGGGTTAATATTTGATAAATAGTATCCCTGAGTGAAGTTAGAGTTTTATCTATTCATGAAAAATAATATTAATTTTTGAAGAAAACGTGGAGAATGTAAAGCTCGTTATTTTAACTAACTATTATTGGGCAGGTAACTAATTAGTCAAAGATTAATATGGCTGAAATCCCTTTTATGTCAGAATAAATCCCTTTAGCTAGTCAGGCGTTAATTGCGAAAAAAGGTGAGGATGTTTATTTCGAAGGAAAATAGCAAACTTTAAATCAATATGAACAGAATAAACAACAAAATTCCAATAACCAATGATAACTAATTACCGTTTCAAGTGTTAACAAGAATGACGACATAGCATGAATATTAAATAAAGAGAAGGGAATCAGAGATACTAGACTCCTAATGAGCTTGAGTTTTCAAGTATTTACAACCCCGAGGCTCTGTAATCCTAATAGAGATTGACCCGATGTTGCATCAAAAATGAGTTCCGTTAAGAAACTCCAACTCCCGAGTATACATATAAAAAAAATATAAAGAGTTAGAAACTTATCAAGTAACAATTGTACGCGAGATGTAAACTAAGGAACGTCTACCCGACAAGAACATCAAAGCTCGCTTTAGGACATAGTTTTGATAGGATGGGACTCATAATCCCTTTCATACATATCATGGGCAGACAGGAAACTCAACATCATTTTGTATTGTTCACACATCAGAAAATAAGACAAACAATCAAATACACAATTGACTTGGATTAGCAAACATTCATTAAAATGAGCCTAAGGCTAATGGTCTATAGTTTTGGTTTACTGTAACAAAGTTCCTGCACCAAGACAAATACTAAGAAAAAGTTCAGTCACCAAAATAAAACAACTAAAAGATAATTAAAGCTTTTAACAAATTACTTAATCATGAAACTAAATTAAGCACATATGTAATACTATGTAACCATGTCAATTAAGAGGAGGGATAATGTAAGAACAAGGAGGACACTCCCTTTCAATATGATACGAAAAAACATATTTTAAAGTTGGACAAAACATCACTTATGCCAACATAACAACTATGAAAGTTTAGAATAATATCACGTTCTGGGACAATAATTTTAATCTAATTGATACTAAATCGAAAATAACATAAGCAAGATGAACACATACACATATCTTTTAAACCCAAAAGTTATATTCATCGATAAAAATTTTAGAAAAAAATGAAAACCCACAACGATGTAGTCTTAACAAAACCTTAAACAAACTTGTGTATTCATGAAAACTCATAAAATAAATGGTAAAGAAGTATAGTTTAAACAAAGACACCCACATGTCTTCCTACACTTATGTTTGGCAATAGAATGAAAAAATCATGTCACTATATTTTCAAAATGACGGAGGTCATAAGAATTTAAATGAGTTCATATTCATAACTTGATTTACAGGTACACCAAATGGCAATATCTAGACAAACATACATACATGCCCATATTTACAGAACATGATCAAACAGGGAGACAAAAGAATAAGACAATTTCCTTAGTATTTGCTTCCGATAGCCCCAAAACCAGATAAAAATTTAATCTTCTGGGGAAGCAGTAACTCGGAAGAAAACACACACACACAAAAAAGCAGCCAGTAAATCCCAAATACACATTCGTGCATATTTACAGTATTCGTATATTTACATATGGACGTGGTTTCCTCTTTTCCAAATTAAAAGGACATTCATCCGCTAAGATGAAGAACAACGACAACAACATCAAATTTAAAATTAAAAATAAATCACACATTCAAGAGATCAAATAAACGAAGCAGGGGCTTTCACGTAAAGATTTGATGGCTAAACTTGGACTCGAGGAACTCGATTAGGAATAGAAAAGAAAGTTATCAGTTCTTTTGAGACCCCTCTTTCTCTCCCTATTTTCTCTCAGATCTTCCCTTCCCTTCAATGGGTAAGGAATAAACATATATATATAGCAAAATTCGGATTCAAAAATCCGGATTTGAGATCCCAAGAATACATAAAATGGTGGGAAAATGAACTTGAATTTCGAACTCGAATCAAAGCCTTCTCTCCCCATATCTCAATTTTTCAGAACTCTTAAACGATGGATTGGACCGTTTCTAATTCATTTTCACTTATTTGGGATTGATTTTTTCTGCTCTTAGAGGATTTGGGAGCTGGAGAGGCTAATTTTAGTAAGATTCTCGTAGGTGGTGGCAGGTGTCCAGCTATGCTACTTTGATTCGGGGGTGGTAGAAAGGAGAAAGAAGGGCTGCAGTTTTGGTATGAGAGAGAAGGAGAGGAAGAAAGGAGAGAAAAAGGATTTTGATTCTTGTGTTGGTTTGGGAAATATTGAAAGAGATATGTCACTGGCTTCTTGGGATGAGTATACGCGTGTTTCTAACTTTTGGCAGACGCGTGAGTTGTTTATTAAATGCACAAATTTGAAAAATATTTGATCAAAATTTGGACCGTCCAATCATTTGATCGGTCTGTTCAAATTTAATATGTAAAAAAAAATAAGAAAAATAAAAATAAAATAAAATAAATTAAAATCAAAATCATATATATATTACCTCTTAAAAATAATAGTATAAATAAGAAAAAAAAATGCTATATATACAGATAGATATGTGGAAGGTTGATCTTAAAATGATTATTTTTTATCCGTTCGATGTTTGATCAGACGGTTCGAATTAACTTTAGACAATTAAATAAATAAAAATAAATTATATATAGCCACATATATAAAGTAGAAAACAACTAAAAATTTTGGGATCCTTCGAATCAAAATAAATTGATGAATCAGGTTAAAATGTATTTGTTGAGGCGGAGTGACGAAGCGGACATAGAAATTGTACTGAGTTTTGGGCTAATTTTGGGGCTTTTGGTTGAAAATTTATAAAATGAGAGCTAGGCTCGGATGAAATAAAAATGAAATTGAATTATTACTAGTCCGAATGCTCTTTTTATGCTGAAATTAAGTTTTTCGATGCTCCCTGATATCCTAAAAATTATTTTTTAGTTTTAACATATATAAATTACAAAAATAATTATTAAAGCATCCAATTTAATATCTCTTTTTTTGTGATTTAATATTAATAAACTATAGGCATATATATGTGCGTGTAGAAAATAAGAATATAATATATAAAAACAAGAATATGAGAAACTATATGTACATCTTATAAAATATATATTTTTTGTAATATATATATATATATATATATATATATATATATATAT
>NC_061111.1:208892409-208893158 GCF_002878395.1 Capsicum annuum | reverse complement strand
ATATATATATATATATGTATATATATATATATATATATATATATGATAATATTATATTTCAATGTTTAAAACATATAGTATAACAAATAGTATATTTCAATTTCAATGAAACAAATATATATTTCAATAATAGTCTTCAATAAATAATAATTTTTTGGTATATCAGTTTTGTAGATTTTTTGGTATATCAGTTTTTTAAAGCCTACTCAGTACTCCCTCTTTTCCGCTGTTTCTTCATGTTTATCATTCTTATAGTTTATATTTTTCCCGAGAGATTTTTTTTACCCGGTTCATAACTTCCTCTTAATCTATGCTCCTAACATTTTACTTCTTTAACCACACCCTGGAAATTTTAGTTTGGCAGCTAACACTCGTCCTTTGTCTATTTTGCAGACCTATCGGACTATCAAGGACAAAATTTCTAGGAATTTACAGGTTAATCCATCGTTGTTATTAAGAAATTAAGAGGCTAACCATATACTAAGGGTAATAATTTTACCGAAAATTTAATTTACATGATGTACAAAAACATGTTTAAAAACTTTAAACATGGACATAAGAACATAAATATAAATATTTTTGGTGGGAAAAAATATGTAAATAAGAACTTACATGAAGTAATTAGGAGAGAGGTTTCCCTTTCGGGAACCCCCTTAAGATTGAATAGAAAACTTGAAGCTTTTATTCAAACACACTTAATATTGAGTTTATACAAAAAAGACTAACTTGGATAGGTTTGTTGGAAGGAA
>NC_061111.1:208787608-208892309 GCF_002878395.1 Capsicum annuum | reverse complement strand
ACCCCTTGATTATGCAATCCTGTTTGCACAAATAATAGGTGTCGTTCAAAGCTCTCGAGATGACAAACGCAGTTATCAGATTACTTTGGAATTTCTACGGTTGAATTAAAAGTAATTTAAAGGTCAAATTTGGCTAGGGTTTGTTCTTTCTCAATGATTGATGATGAAAATGAGTTTTTGAACTCATATACATGTATATATAAACATATTCCCATCCATAATATAATAGAAAATGACCAAAATGCCTTTAAAATTTAAATAATGTCAAATCTATCCTTTGGTGGACTGTTTTGATAAGCTAAAGTAGATCAACCATAACTCTTTGCTCCGATATTGGATTTGGGTGAAATTGGTATCGTTAGAAGGATAATTCAAAGGGCTTTTATTTCATATAAAGTAGGCCACCCAGTTCATCCTGTACAAGGAGTTATGGTTGTTTGAAGTTGACCCTAAAAATCTGTTTTGATAGGCTGAAGTAAAACGAGTATAACTCCTTACTCAGATGTTGGATTTGGATGAAACCAATTGAATTGGAAAGAAGACTCAAAGATATTTCTTTTCATATATCGAAGCTCTCCCAGTTCATTATATTAAGGGAGTTATGATCGTTCGAAGTTGACCCAAAAATTCGGCTAGCCTCAGTAGTTTGTGTGCAGGAAATCTTCTTGCACATTTACTATTCCCAAATATCCCGGCCACCGTTTTATAGTTTCGAACGTGCTCGATTATATCCAAAACCTATCTGTTTATGGAAATCTTTATATAATTGGAAAGCTTATTTAATAACCTTGGTATGAAACCATCGAAGCACAAATTCCGGTATAAATAAAATAAAAAAATTAATTCCATATAAATAAGACCAATACACGTACTTGAATACGGGGTGTTACAACGGTGTTGATTTGTGGATTATAGTTGTTACAGTTTTTGGGTTTTTAGTTTTTCTTTTTGTTCTTAGTTGGGCATACGCCGGTGTATGCCTAGCATACGGAGTAGAGGAAATCTTTTACTCCCAGTTAATCTAAATCCAGAGAGGATCCTACAAACACCTAGTAGGATGTCTGAGCCAAAAAAAGAGTTGAAAATCCTGATGGGGTTCGTAATATTATACCTCCTGCCAAAGAAGTACAAGATATAGTTGATCGTCAGACTGGTGAGGTTTTAGCTCAAGCTTAAGCAAAGAAAAGGGCAGCGAAAGAAGCTTAGAGAGTAGCTAGAGAGGCAGAGCTAGTCGAGTAGAGAGGAGCAGCAAATCATCGAGCAACACTCAGGAAAAACCAGAACAGAGCTAGAGGTGACTGTGTTCAAGTGATCCCAGCATATCAGTACATGTAGCCATACATAGATGATGAATAAGTAATGGGATATATTGAGCCGATAGGCTAGAGAATAGTACCTCCTATTTTTCCCCCGAGCATCAAATTTGACATAACGAGTGTCATGATCCAACTTCTAAATTAGAAAGGTGTGTTTGAAGGATTGCCTACTGATGATGGAAACTTACACCTTGCAAATTTTCTTAGGATCTGCAGCTCGTATACCAATCCTGGGGTAAATCAGGAAGCACTTAGACTGAGGGTTTTGCCTTTCTCACTTACAAGAGAAACATTTTTATGGTTAGGGGAGTTGCCAAGAGACTTTATCACAAGTTGGAATGAGTTGTGCGGGCAATTCTTAAATAGTTTCTTTCCTTCATTAAGGATGTTGCAGCTTAAGGATGAGATCTATAATTTCAGGCAGTTGCAGTCAAAGTCCATGTATGAGGCTTGGTTCAGGTTTAAGAAGAAGATGAGGATGGTGCCAAATCATCAGTTGACAGGGACGACTTTATCTGATATATTCTACAGAGCCCTAACCATCATCTCCAGAGCCATGACAGACACCATCTCTGGAGGATCTTTTATGAGATTACGATGGAAGACAACTTCAGAGATGTCAAGTAGGATCACACTCACTAATCAAGGGTGATAAACTTGGAAAGCTGAGAGGGGATATGGTACTTATACTATTGGTACCTTCTGCGACCAGAAAGCAGTTGATGATACAGTAGCGCAAGAAATTACGTTACTAAGGACTGATTTAGGGATGCTATCAAAGCATTTTGCAGTGGTTCGTTCTGAGAAAGTGAATGCAGTAGCAGCACCGAGGACAAACTTCAAAGCATATGAGTCAGAATTGAAAGAGGAAGTAAACTATATAGATTGTCAAATAGTGGGTTTTCGAGCCCAAGGGAAAAAGAAACAAGGTCGAACTATTATGATAGATACAGAGACCATAGCATAAAATGAGATGGTAACTGAAGGAAGAACGACGACTGCAAAGAGAAAAGAGATAGGTGCATTCCACCTGGTAGACGTGATGCAGAATCCAGAATAGAAGAGATGCTAAATAAGTTGGTGAAGGGTCAGGAAAATTAGGAGACCATCCTTAAGGAGATTAAAGTTGATATTTCAGGGTTGACGCAGAAGTTCGAGTCATATACCACAACTATCAAGCAGTTGGAGCACCAGTTTGGGCAGATGTCAGCCACTCTGAACCAGAGGCGCACAGGTAACCTTTTGTGCGATACAGTGCAAAATTTGAGAAATAATGGTCACGTACTTGCTATTACAACGAGAAGTGGTATCACTACTATGGATCCCCTACAGACTATAGAAGTTGTTGATGATAAGACACCAGCTGCTGAATTGAGAAGGTAACAAGTGATACAAGTACAGTTGCTGAAGATAAAGGTAAGGGTCTGATCATTAAGCTATAAGTCAAACACTTTCTGAGACCACCTCCACCATTTCTCAGTGACTGAGGCAAAATAAAGAGGAACATAAGTTCAAGAGGTTTAATGAGATAATGAAATAACTGAGATTGAGCATACCTCTTCTTGAGGTATTAGAGCAGATGCTTGTATACGCCAGGTTCATGAAACAGTTAGTCACAAAGAAGAAAGGAGTGACTATTAAGGATGTTGATGGTGTGCACCACTGCAGTGCAATCATGACTAGGTCCTTGGCACAGAAGAAGGGTGATCCCGGACCGTTCACCATACTATGTACTATTGGGACATCTAGATTTTCCCATACCTTATGTGATTTAGGGCCAGCATTAATCTGATGATGTTGGCCGTATTCAAGCAACTAGGCTTGAACCCTCCAAAATCAACTTTGATGCGGCTATTGATAGTTGACCGCACAGTGAAACAGCCTGTTGGAATCTCTTTTGATGTGATTGTGAGGGTGGAAAAATTTATCTTTCCAGCTGACTTTTTCATCTTGGACTATGAGGTTGACACTGAGATGCCCATTATTTTAGGAAGACCATTCACGAAAATAGGTAGAGCTATGGTTGGCATGAAAAAGGGTGACCTGAAATTTCGAGTCAACGGTGAAGAGACAACATTCAACATCTGAAAGTAAATAAGAAAGCCAACTGACATGAGAGTAGAGTCGGTGATTGATTGTATTGATGACCCTAGAGTATATTCATATGGGTATCTTCACGAATTCTGAGTAGTCAAGATACCCGCGTTGTGTTGTGATGTTAAATCAAGTGTTGCATGAGAGGCAAACCATGGGATTGTTGGTAAAGTCTGAGTAACCAATATAACCGTGTCGTGCCGCAGTGTTAAATCAAGCATTGAGTTGGAGGCAACCCATTATATTTAAGTGTTCATATTATTGTTGTTTTTGTTTTTGTAGGTTTTTAGCTTTTGAACCTTACTCAGAATTTGATAAACATTGCTACATTCATCAATTTCCAGGTAAGGGGACTATGTGATCATCCCATCATGGTCAAAAGTCCCACACGGTAAGTTGAGTAACTAATTTAAAAAATGAAATTTTGCGGATGGCAAAATGGTAAGTTATGGACTTTGTCACTTAAATTTACTTGTGGGACTCAAAATATAGGTTGTGGGACCATAAGTATATGGAAAAATATCAATATGCCAAGTTGGAGTTGCAGAAAAGTAGACCAAAAGTTTTGGCTGGGCACCTGCGGGCTGCAGGTACTACCTGCGCCCAAGACTCGACCGCGGGTATAGATTAGTTTTGGGCCTGCTTTTTATTTAAAATTTTGGTCCCACCAACTATTAAATATAACCTAAAACAGCCCCCACATATATAAAGACATTCTTACCCCCATTCTAACCCATTCAAATACTCAAAACTTTACTTCTCTTTAAATTCAAACTTCTCACTTAAAACATAAACCAACCCCACACGTAAGAAAAGGCTAATTTGACTCTTGTTTGAGATATCAATTTGTCCCAAAATGCCAAAAACAAGTTTCAACCTTGGTTTTTCTTGAGTTCTTCATTATTCTCTTTTGGATTTCATATAAGACGTAACTTTCTTGGCTCCTAATGGTTATATATTGGTTTATCTATTATTGACACAAGTTGATATGTATATTTCATTGCAAAATATATAAAAAATATTATTCTTGTATGAGGGAGCCTTGAAATAGCCTAAAATCTTAGTGTAGGGCCTTGTTTTAAAGTAAAATTCTAAGTTTTGGCCATAAGTAGAAGTTGAACTTGAATGAATAAAAGTGATACCACGAGTTGAACATATCTATTTGCTTTGAAATTCATGATTCTTGACATTGGACTTGTTGGATTTTTGAATAGGTTATAGGGGTGTGAAAATTGAGGAAAAATTCAAAATCTTTGAATTTTGAGTTTTTCTTCAACTTTTGTTATCCCTCACTTTTGTGAGAAACTGACAGCTGGTTTTTCTGGTTCATGTGGTACCTAAAGCGAAGAAGTCCAATACTTTAATGAGACAGGAAGAGTCACGTGAGGCCAGACTCACCAGGCTGCTCAGTCAATTGTAGACCAACCGAGGATGAATTCATCCAGGATATGACCACCATATACTCTTCCACCTGATGATGATAAGAAGGAGAAAAAGGTAGATTTTGAGCCTACACCATAGGTTGCACAGGACCCCCAGTCTGAGGAGGGGTCCTAGTATTCTTCTAAAAAGGTTGAACAGGAGCATTCATCCGCGGTACCATAGTCTAAGGAGGGTACCGCCATTCATACAGAATAGATAGATTTACCTAGTCTAAGAAAGGTACAATACAGGCTTCCCATAATGCAAATCCAGTACAGATACCCACACCTGCCGCAGATGTACCTCTCAAAGAGGGACATCTGAGGTGGTATGTGGAAGAGATGCAATATATATATGAGCTTGATAACTGTGTTTGGGAGCTAGTCAGGCCTACAAGATGTATTTATGAAGAGCGTCGGATCGACTTATCGAGGCTAGAGTGGTTACCACAGCTGCGAGCTATATTTGACAGATATCAGCTACAGTGGATGACTAAGCCACTCGGTACTTACATACCGAATATGGTGTGGGAGTTTTATGCATCTTACAAAGCCACCATAGTCCTTCCCATATGCCATCATCATGGTTTTATCAGATCTATACAAAAGCCACAATTTGATCACATACTAGGTAGAAGGGTCAGAGTTGACATTAGAGGGGAGACTATCTGTAGAGTTATATCCAGCCCAGATTATATCACTCCTGCATCTACAAGTGAGTACGACCACAGACTGAGGATTGCACGAGATCATCATATTATGTTGGATGCTGAGCACAAAATTAAGCCGGTTGAGATGGCTAGGTGGATATCCAGTTATATTTTACCACTAGGTGATAAGACCCCATGGATTGAGGGGGCAACAATCATCAAGAAGGGCCTATTGACACTGGAAGCTAAATTTTGGTGGTTGCTGATTAGATACCGCCTGATAACCACTGCTTCAGATAACATATTAATGTGGGATGGAGATGCACTAGTTTCTTACTTGATGGTTGGTTATGATATTGATTTTTCTTCCATCTTCAGGTATGAGCTTCATGATTGAGTCTTTGGTAAGCAGACTAACCTGTTATTCCTTGTATAATCCAGCGTCTATACAATGAGATAGGTGTGCCTAAATTATCAGGTATTGATGAGAGGACATCCTCAACTGCAACTGCACAAATGAGGACCATGAAGGTTTTAGCACAGCCAGACACTTCTAGGAAATTTAGACAGTAGGAAGCAGTACCACAGACTTGGTCAAGGGGCTGAAGGTTTCTACAAATCTTGATGAGGCACATATAATTGATGCGGGTGTTAGGGTAGACCTGAAGATAGGGGAGCAGAGAGATTCTACTTCTTCTTCAGCCCCAACTTTAATCTCAGAGTTGGTTGGTGCATCTACTGATCCTGCTTTCCCATCCACTATAGTTCCTGTGACACGTATGATTACTATATCCAGTTAGTTTTTGCATAGCGTAGTAGATAGTCTGAGGGCTACAACCGCTCATTTGAAGGTTGTCGAGATCGAGTAGGCTACTCTCTTTAGGTAGATAAGATCAGGGGTCAGGACTAGATTTGAGTAGGCCGAGGCTAGATGAGAGGTTGCTTAAAGGGCCATACAATCAGAGTTACATGCTAATTTTTAGACACATATTGATGATCTGGAGATACGGGTTACATCTCCATATACAGAGATAGGTGAACCATATCTAGTTCAGATAAAGAAAGATTTTGATATCCTACAAGCAGAGGTACACTCTCTTGTAGAGAGCCGTATAGTAGCTACTCCCTCGATGATACTTCTTGTAGTCCAGATATCACCTCCGTGTGCACCAAGATAGTATGACTTCTTGGGAGAAGATGGTGAGAAGGTCCAAATAGTTGAGACCAAAAGAGGTCGCTTACACGATTTGCAGGATCCAGTTATAACAGGGGAGGAGGCCCTTAAAAAGGTCATACATGATTCTTTATAGATTGTATTTGTAGATAGGCAGAGGTGTGACACTGTAGCAGTGGGTGCATCATCCAATAGTGCACCGCTACCACCACCGCCTCTGCCAGCTTATATGCCTTCATCTGAGGATGCTCCTGATTCGAGCTCTTAGTGCGTCCCAGGTATGTTCTCACTTTTCTTTATTTTGTTTTTTAGCCCATTGAGGACAGTGCACAATTTTTAGTGGGGGTGGGCATACCATACTGCCGCGGGTTTTTGTTACCGTACTTTTTTTCTTATCGGTGGCGATATGGTTGTAGAACCGACATGTCTAGGATCATTATGTGTCGTGTTATGTTTTACTTCGTATTGTGATATTTTTAATTAGGAGATTTTTTTAAGTATTTAGGGCAGTAGTCATATTTGACTGATTTTTGATACCCCTACAAAAATTTATGTTTTAGACCTGTGTTGATATATATATGTGTGTGTGAACTTTGTGAATCTTGTTATGGCATATATATTAGGGACATGATAATCACTTGTTGACAATTGCATGAACTGGATAGGTAGTAATTTATAGTATTGACTCTGTGCTATGTGAGTGTAAGATGCTACCTAGTTCCCTTTGTATGTTAAATTCAGAACTTGCCTGGTTAGTCTTGCCTAGGTTGAAGGATTGTTGGTTAGGAGAGGATCATAGGTCATTTTTTATTTTAGGCCACTTTTTTCCTAAATGATCTTCCATGTGCAAATTGTATCCCTTGATCCCTATTTTAAGCCTTAAATACTAATTTTTCTTTTTTTTTCAAAATTCACCTTCCCATTTATAGTACAATTTACCTGTTTTGGTCATATTCCTCCTTGGACAGTATGCACATTAACACAGGCAAAATGCTTAAGTTGAGGGTGATTATCACAAGGGTGTGTAGTATAAAATGGGTATGAAGAAGGATAGAATAAGAGAAAAAGTTAGTAGGGTTAGGTGTAGTGTAAAAAGAAAAAAAATAAAAATTGGGAAAAAAGCAAAAAAGAAAGAATAAAAGACTACACCCAACCTGAATGTGCAATAAAATAATAAAAGGGAGAAATAAGGCAAAAATAAGAAGGAAATTGGCTAGTAAGTGAGACCCCAAAGTTGGTTTAGTACCAAAGAGTCTCAATCACTTCAAATGTCCAGTTGTACCATACCATCCCCAAGCCAATATTACAAGCCAAGAAAACTCCTATAGTGATCCTAACTGGACTATCTGAATACTAAGGTAAAGAAAATAAGGGCAAGCCTATGATATTTGACATGCATTGACTAAATTTTCTTTGTTGAGCGTGAGTGTCTCTTGACCATTCCTGCATTGACATACATATTTCATATGAGTGAGTGAGACATATTTGCTGTAAGAGCACTTGAGTTATGTTACTAACTATTTGCTTATTTCGGGTAGTGTAATTTGTACATATAAGTAGTTGTCTTTTTCTAATATAATTGACATACCTTGATCCCTTTGTGTCATATTGTTTTTCTTTCTATTTATACACAGTTGGTTTTGAAAAGAGATATATGAGGGGATGTTGTGATTTGAACTTAATATGATGATTGATTGCCTTAAATATCTTAGATTCTCTTAGTTAAGCGTCGTTTTTATTTTGTTGTGTTTTTGTTACTGAGGACATGCAAATGTTATAAGTTGAGAGTGTTGATGTGCTATAGAAATATAGCACTTTTGATGCTTAAAACAAGGAAATATGCAAGTTTCTAAGGCCTTTTTGTTAGATTTGATCAGTTTTGGGTATATTTTACAGAAAACCATGTATTGGATGATAAGTTTTTTTAAAATGGTGAAAAGCTATTTTAGGCCACTTTTGGAGCGATTATGGATCTTTGGGATGTTTTCTTACTTGATCGTGATCAATGCATGTTCAAGAGTCAAAGAAGATCTAAAAAACTAACTCTTGGCACCTACTAAGTTGACCTACAGAGCGTATGTACACCTACAGACCGCATGTAGACATAGCGAGTGCCAGAAATTCCAAAATCCCGAGAGCTAACTTGCAAGATCTGTTCCATCAGCAACCTGTGGTCTGGACCTTCACCCTGAACCAGACCGCAGGTGCCACCTTCTCCCTGCCAGACCGCAGGTACAGAGAGCAGGTGGCCACCGACCCTGTTTTCTCCTATTTTATCCAGAGTTTATTTTTAGGGTTTTCTCTTGTACTATAAATACCCCTTATTCACTTTTTAGTAGAAGTTACGCACTTTTAACACTTAGAAACATATTTTGATTTCGAGATCCATCTTTGATTATGGAATTTCTCTGTATTAACTTTGATTGATTATTCAGTTTACGGTTATGGGTTTTATTCATCTTATCATTGTGATTTCATCTTTGCTTTCCAACAAGAATGTTATTGATTTCTTCACAGTTATGAGCGGCTAAAACCTATAGCTAGGGTTGTGAAAACCTTGGCGAATTAATGAACTGGGGGAAGTGTAATTGTTAATATGAACCAATACCTATGGCATGCATTGTTTTATCTTTGTTATGATTGATTTCTTAATGGGTGCACACATTAGGATACCACCTAGATATTACTGCTTACTCCAAAAGAGGAGTAGTGACTAGAAAAAGATAAATACAACAGTAATTTTGGAATAAATTGTCGATCCATTTCCACACAATGGAGTATAGTGAATGACCGTTAGTTTCATCTAATAACTTGAGACTCAAAAGGTAATAGTTAACTGAGATCAAGATAAGGGTTAGTAACGCGACACTCTGAGACTCTAAAGGTATAGGGTGAAATCTTTCTACTCGTCGAAAAAACTGTAAGAGGTACATAACTTATCCATTCTGCATGGGTTGGTTTAACAACGCATGATAAGCCTACGGAGTTGAGATGCCATGGGGAACACAAACCCAGCGTTCACTTATGACTGATTTCAACCAAGTTTATGTTGTCCTTTGTTTGATATTACTACAAACAAAACCCTCAATTTACTTTTCTTGTTTCTCCCATGGACTATCACTACTTAGATCTGCAAAGCCACTTGTTCCCTTGGGATTTGACCCCAACCTTAGTTGGGTTAGTATATCTTGATATCGACCGTATCATCATCTAAAAGGAGGTATTGTTTGAGCGTTCTCACAATAGCAGAGACTTCATCCAGTATCCATTACGGGTGGACAGTGGGGTTATAATAATGGTGCTTGGTTCAACCAATAAAGACAATAGTAAATAAACAAGGATATAACAATAAAACAAACAACTAAAGATGATTTGGTATATTGAATTATTTCCTAGAAATTTCTTAAGATTTTTATTCGAATATTTAAATGGGGCTTTATTTGCAGAAAAAATTGTATGAAAATTCCACTTTTCACCAAAATTTTCATAAAAAAATCATGGTAGTTTTAGTATTTTTTGGCACGAAAATCTGCAAGTAATTTACACGCGAAATTCAAATCCCCAGGTAAATTACTTGAGGATTTTAAAAGACATAGGTAATAATTACCTACGAAGGTTTTACCATCGAATTTTTATTGGTAGAGAAATCCTCAGGAAACAGAGTCACTTGGGGATTTTCGTATATAATCTTCAAAAAGATTCTCTTTTAATTCACACTTTTCTTGTAGTGTGAAGAACACGAACTTGCTTCTTAAAATCTTCGATCTATCCCTACATTCTCCTTCCAGATTCACAAAGGAATTATAGATGTATTCTAATGGTGTTCAATCATTAAAATAGTAGAAATAAGAGAATAAGAATAACCCACACGATAATTCAACGAACCACTCTAAGAATATCAAAATATAATCATGTTCTTGGCCTCAACCCCAGAACAAGGATGTTTATCCATTCATGTTCGAAATCAACAGCAAAAAGATATAGTTTATCATACCAAAATTAATGTTGAAAGATGAAAGTTTACAGATTCCTAAGAGAAGTCTCATAATTGTTTTTTCCTTTGTTGTATGTATGCCAAGATATCCAAAAATTGTGTCTAAATGTTCCTTTTATAGTGGGACATATTTGCACAAAAATTTCTCTTCTCCGCAGCGCGGTTATCGCAAAAAGTAGGGTCCGCAATACGGAGCTATCGCGGACCCTCATTGGAATTTAACATCCTAAAATAATCAGCCTCTGTATTGCGGAGGTAATAGCGAGGATCAGGGTCCGCAACGTGGGGCTATCGCAAACCCTCATTGGAATTTGTCATTTGATACTTATTCTTCACCACTTCATTCCATGCTTTTTGAATCTTTTTCTAGTGTCTTCATGTTTAGCATGTCACTCCAAATGATTGCATAGTCCAAAAAATCTCCTTATTATTGCATAAAAGCATGTCCAATTGCACCATCCAGTCCTGTAACACTAATCATGTCCATTAGCTCACGAGTACATTCTTAGGTCAAACACAATACAATTTACAAGTTTTAGCTCATACAACAAGTCTAAATATGGGTAAATATTGGAACTTGAACGTATAAATATGTCCAAGATCACCACGCCAAACTTAGAACCTTGTTCGTCCTCGAACAATCCCAGGCAATCATTATAACACAAATAGACTTCATACCACAATCTGAACAAGACACTTTTGTTAGGCACACACAAGCGACACATGACTCATTGATTTTTACCTCAAACATGTCATGTAGCATATGACAACACACGATTAAAATTTTAAAACTCCCTAACCTCACAAGTGGACTCTAGCATGTTGACAAACTTATGAATATTATTAAATCAAGCATTCTGATAGGTTTCCCGACTATCCTCTACATTCACCTTCACAACAGGATGATTACCCAATTCACTCACAATTTTGCAATCTATAACAAGCATGGGTATCCAGAGAACAAATTTCGCTCACTCTCACAAGGAATTCACACATGAAATATGATCAACCATAGGCTTTCCCTTAGTGTACTACTCCACTAATAGCTGAATGTTAAGAATAAGGATCAAATAGGTCTTCAGAGGGTGTAATGTAAGCTAAGGGACGGGTCAAAACTATTTGGGGTAGAAATAGTGGCTAATCTCCCTAGGTGCTTTAATAAATCACAAGAACATTACAAATTCTCAATTAACAACTAATTCTTCACCTCATCTATCTTTTCTTTTTCTTTCATTTTGGCCCTATCTCATTAAGCTAATTCAGATATACTGTGGAAGGGAGTCAACTTTTACAACAAATTATTCAATTTTTCCTTAAACGTTCTTTATTTTTTTCATCACCTAACTCCTAACCTTATTGTATGTCCATTCTTACACCAATAGCTATGTTTTGGGTCTTCACTATCACCTTTTTCCCACTTGTTTTTTAACTCCTTACTCAACAAAATTTTCTTTACTAAAGCGCCTACAAGATTTAGATCAAATTAATGTCAAACAAAGAAGGGGTATAAGCTACGTGTGAGGCTACCAAAGAAAATAGGCTATAGTATCAATAGGGCTAACTAAGGATAATTGCAAGGGTAGGTAAAAAGATGTCTAAACATGGCTATCAACAAAATGCCTATATCATCTATCAAATACAACATCCTTTATTTCGCTTTGTAAAGACACCGAGCAAGTTCTAGACATCACTATGCATGTGGAATACTGGAAAATTTCACTCACACTTAGTGCATGCTAGATTCAAGTGGGACCCTATAGACTCTTCATCTAGTAATTGAACAAATTCAGAATTAAGCCAACAAACCAAGAGTCACACAATTGAGAATAGGTGTCTAAAACTAATATCCCTCTTTTAAGTTTTGACATGATTCTCTCTTATAACAAGTATTTTCCCATGTCATGTAACCAAATGGCCCAATAGAAGGTATATAAATCTAGAATTATTAAAGCTACCTTACTATAATGATTTATTAAAGCTAACTTAAAGGAAAAAAATTTCTCCTAATAATTAAACTTAGATAAGCAAATACGAACTAAAGAATTACGAATTAAAAGCAATGGACTAAGCAAAGTAAAGAAACCACTACTCACTATGAACTACCAATAACAAATATCATACTTACTAACTATTACAAACCGAATAGTTAGAATGTCAATCAAAGTCACATCACCATATCAACAACAACAAAATAAATATCCATGAATAACAAAAAGATAGAGAGTGGTGTGGAGAATGAGAACCACCACCCCACACTTAAAATGTATCACTTTCCTTACTGATTGCAGAAATTATGAAGTAATGAGGTTCTGTAACACTCTTTGATCAAGCATCATCTATGTCATCATCAAAATCTAGATCGTATACCTCAGCTTCCTAATCTGGGTCCACTGCATCTTCCTTCTCTAACTCAATATATGAATCTCTCAGCTGCCTCTTCTTATTAGTGGAGACGTCGTCATCAATAGGTTCAACAAACTTTAGGCCTATCCACAGCAAAGTCCAGGCATGGTGATCTAGAGGATAATCCAACTCAACAGCATGAATCTTCTCATTCATCATTGGTCTACCCCCACTCTCATTTAGAGATCTATAGCCCATATATACGAGTGGTGATCTAATCATTCCGGGCTAGACGCTCGAGCATAGTAAGCACCAGCCCATAAGCCATATCTAATCCTCTAGTATTGGACACATTTATCAGGATCGTGCTCACTGTTGGCTTGTAATCCAACTTTTCTACTTCAACCCCTTCACTCTACAGGAAGCTTATCAGCAATCTACCTAATCCATATTTGTACCCCAGATGGTAACGTGTTTTCTTCATTACAGACAAGATTACAGTACCCACATTGATATTAAGATCATCCCGCATCAAAGCATAAATAAGGCAGACCCTGTCATGGGTGCCCTCTGTCATGTGGTTGCCCGGAATAAGGCAATGGCAGATAATCCTCATATACATACGTGCCTCCCTGTTCAAGTGAGCATATGGGAATGTCAGGTGAAGGCCACTATCTTTGTGATGAGTTTATCCAGCTGTAGTGATACAAGAACAACAAGGGAAACATGAAACAACTCCAAAATAGTCCATAAATCTTAAGAATCCGAGGAACTTTTTGGAGACCACTCTCGGATTCACTACCAACAACAAGAATACAAGATATAATTGTGTGTTTTAACACCAAAACAGCAACGAGAACAAGAAAAAGAACAAGATGAACTCAAGATGATAAACAAGAAGACACAAGATTTGGATTTAACAATAACAACAAGAACATAAGATTACAACACAAACAATAAATAAGATTACAAGAAGGTAAAAGGATAGATAGATAGACCACATAAAGGCATAATCTTAAGAACCCAAGAATGGACAATCTTGGACCCTTAACATTACATACAACAATAAACCTATCTCTTGTAAGATACAAGTTTGGATTCCACCTCCCAAGCATCAATGTTTCCAAGCAATTTACAATTACTAGTGAGTCCACACTAGATCTTGTCCTAGTTTCGGTTGGTGGCTTTTCCAAGCCCTAACTATGGTGTTTCAAGTCTTACAAGACTTAAAAATATCATCCAAAAACTACTAATGGAAGCCCTAGCATGTTACTTATATAGTTATTACAAAATGGAAGCTAAAACTGACCAAACGGACCTTAAGTGATGGGCTCCCATCAAGTGTAGCCCAAGTGTAGTGTTTGGACTATTTTGGGTGCATAATTAGGTCCTCTTTGGATCCTCAATTGAACACACTAAGTCTCGGATCCAACACGCACTCTCATAAATCCATGTCTAGGATTATTTTTATATCATCCTCTCCATCTTGAGAGGAATTTGCCCATAAATTCACGGCACAAAACAGCCCGCAAAAACATGAAACGGCACAAAACAGTCCGCAAAATAGGAGGAACCCGAGATCTCAATACAACAAGTCTCGGTCAACAACTTTATTTTGCACCTCGGCTTCTTCTCTATCTTAAGACTAGCCTTCAATCTCACCCGACTCAATTCTCCTTCCATCATAGAAGCATCATTGTAGACTTCATGTACCTCATGTTCCTTTCTACTATGTTCCTCTTCTTGGATGTGTCAATTTTTGGAAAGGGAAGTTTTGGTTGAGAGGCTCGATTCGGTAACATGGAGCTTCGGTTGTGGAGCTTGGATGGGAGGAAATTGGCTTCTAAGTCCTCCTTGTTGGACTTGATGAACTTGCGGGGGAAGTGGTCTATCTTGTTCTCGGTTTTGAGGGGTATTTGGAGCTTGGCTTGTGTCATTATGTAGTGGTCTTGGAGGATTGGTCATTGCAAGTAAAGTTTTGGGAGTAAAAGTACGAGAGTTCCTTCGACTCTCCATCAGATCCAACCTCTCACTCATATTTACCACATTCGAGTCAATTTTTTTAAGACCCGCATTTTCCCTAGCAAGGTCTCAGGACAAAGCATCAAGGAGGGCCAAAATGGTTTCCATTATAGCCAAGAAGTTACCTACAAAACAACAAATAAGTTAGTTGTACAAGAATGGTCCTCACACTCCCTCTCTATTGTTTTGTCTCTCGGATTTTTTTTCCTCACTTTGATCTCTTAAGTGTCGTAACCTTGCTTGTACTCCATGAGGCAGTGAGAGGTGGACCAAGTATTAAAATGACTCAAAAGAATAAGACACACAAAGGAACGTATACACGAAGAACGGTTTCAAAACTAACTTACAATCTAAAACTAGCTTGTAAGTTAGTAAGGGAATCAATAAAGAAAACTAAAGAAACAACACAATGAAACTAGAAGATCAAATTTGAGCATAAAATTTTTGTGTGAACAGTAACTTGGGTGACATGGCAGCATACCATTGGTCATGGCCCCACAATTAGTCACTAGTTGAAGTTAACAAACTTTAGTTACTATGTAATGGAAACAATTGGTTTTGGATGGAAAGTATATATCTTAAATCTCCTTTATATATAATCTTCAAAATGCAAGACTTGACTTTGTACAATTCCCACAAAACAAGGTCCCTAAACAAGGAAAGTGGTTGAAATGTAGATGTCAAGAAAGTGATGGCTCAAGTCTTCTCACAAACAACTTTATAACTAGTAGGTTCACCTTTTTGAATCTATGTTACACTTTTGGTTGTCTTAAGTTATAAGATGAGATGAAGAAATATATGAAAACCACAACAACCTTCAAGAACACATCAACAACAGAACAACAATGTCCACCCCACGGCAAACATCAACACACATCACGGCCAATTTTAGTGTCAACACACGGCCAAGGTTCTTTTTGGTGTTGTATTTTGATTTTAGCAAGGGTGAAGGTTGTGATGTCAAGAACTCTACAACAAATTTATCAAGAGCAACAACAACACCAACAACTTCCAACCAAGACTATAACAACAAGGTCATACAGCCAAGAACAACAACTTCAACACACGGCCATGGTCTTGTTCACAACAACATCAATTTTTTTAAGCTCACATCTAGATCGACTCAAAGTGTTAATGGACAAGAATACTAACACTTGAAACAACAACACAAGCAAAATAAATCCTAGACCTAGACACACAATATTCGGCCAAGATACAACAATAAGTTCAACTTCTCGGCCAAGATCTCAAGCTCAAGAACACGTCTTTCTTTTCTTTTTTTTATTTTCTTAGAAAGAAAGCCCAAGATTGGTATTGTAAGAACAAAACCAAAGATGGATTTGATACCAAATGATACAAAAACAATAAGGGAAACATGAAACAACTCCAAAACAATTCGTAAATCTTAAGGATCTGAGGATCTTTTTGGAGACCCCTCTCAGATTCACTACCAACAACAAGAATACAAGATATAATTGTGTGTTTTAACACCAAAACAAAAACAAAAACAAGAACAATATAAACTCAAGATGATAAACAAGAAGACACTAGATTCGGATTTAACAATAACAACAAGAACATAAGATTACAACACAAATAATAAACAAGATTACAAGAAGGTAAAAGGATAGATAGATAGACCACATGAAGGCATAACCTTAATAACCTAAGAATGGACAATCTTGGACCCTTAACATTATACACAACAATAAACCTATCTCTTACAAAGATACAAGTTAGAATTCCACCTCCCAAGCATCGATGTTTCCAAGCAATTTACAATCACTAGTGATTCTACACTAAATCTTGTCCTAGTTTCGGTTCATGGCTTTTTTAAGCCCTAACTATGGTGCTTCAAGTATTACAAGACTTAAAAATATCATCCAAAAACTAATAATGGAAGACCTAGCAAGTTACTTATATAGTTATTACAAAATGAAAGCTAAAAATGACCAAAAGGACCTTAAGTGATGGGCTCCCATCAAGTGTAGCCCAAGTGTAGTGTTTGGCCTATTTTGGGTGCATAATTAGGTTCTATTTGGCTCTTCAATTGAACACACCAAGTCTCGGATCCAACACGCACTCTCATAAATCTATGTCTGGGATTATTCTTGTATCATGTAGGCCTATTTCTGCACAAAAAGTGTTTGATGTCTGTATATGGCAAAATAATGTTCAGCTGCTTCAGAGGGAATGCATCTGCCTTGAGGATCCCCAGAATTCCATTCGCAACATGGGATGAGAAATTTACTATCGAGTAATGAATGTCGGCTTCTTTGACCCATCTCATTCCATATCTCTGTGACTAACCATGGGGGACTGCCGGAGCTCTTGGTACCTTGCTAGTTTGCCTTTTTTTTTATTTAAGGGCTCAGATAGCCCATCAACATATTTTCCTATTTGTTAGCAATGGTCCATAGCACCTGTAAGTTAGAATAATGTAGTAAACAAGTTAGACAGGGCATCCTTTTTATCTAGCAAACACTAAGTTTGGAAAGGTTTTGAAGCCACCATATACTTAGTTGCCGGCATAGGTGTGTATATGTATGAACTAGGGTACTCAGACTTCCCTTGTTCAACATTGGAATCTCTCTTGCACAGCACCTAAACAACCACGATAAGCCACTTTGATGTTGCTATACTCATACTTCAAGCACATATTAACTTTGTTTCCATAGAATTCGACACCACAACAATACCAAATCAGTATTATCTTTTAGTACTTATTACCTTTGTAAGTTTAATTGAAGCACATGTTCAATGAAGGTTCTAAGGAATTCTTTGAGAACAATGTCATCATGTATGA
Organism: Capsicum annuum; assembly: GCF_002878395.1. NCBI lineage: Eukaryota > Viridiplantae > Streptophyta > Magnoliopsida > Solanales > Solanaceae > Capsicum > Capsicum annuum. The sequence continues at coordinate 208,874,489 of NC_061111.1, read as the reverse complement.
ACCAAAGACATAACTCACTCAGTATATGCATCCCATATCCTCAATAACAACGTCAAGTGCTCAAACTTAGCCAAACATAACTGTTAAAAAAGGTAAAGAACCATGTATTACTCAAGAATTCATTCATTTAACCGTGCATGTTTTCTATACATTTGCGTTTTCACACAACATCGCAAACGGATACCAAGCATTTTAAATCACATTCCCCTATCGCAACTCATATTAGGAAACTATTTTGCAGAGCATAACAACACTACTAGGGGAGGACCCATGTGTAATTTTGGGGTGCTCCGGCACCCACTAAACTCAACATAGATTAGGTATAATTATATAAGAAACACAAAATAAATGGTATAATTTATTAAAAAGTACCCAGAGAACAAATATATGGTTGGGTATAGTGGCTTAAGGATGTGACTCCCATGTCCAGTTTTCTAGGTTTGAATCCCTACAGCTACATACTATTTTTTATAAAAAAAAATTGAGCACCCACAACCTTGAATTCCTGAGTCCGCCACTGAACACTACCAAATTACCATTATGCAAATTAGTCACATTAGTATAACTTATACGGAGGTCTAACAAGTATGTATCATCCTCACACAGACTAAGCAAAGGTGTACTTTAGAATTCCAAGTATATGTAAGTTGCATAGTTGAACGAATGCAAATTGAGTAACGCACATAGAGTCATATATTACAGTTATTCCTTATGTACCCATGAATCTATGCACTAAGAATTTCAAATCACAACTCACATTAGTGGTAGAAATCCCACACAATCACTACGTACAAATGGCATAAGGGTCACACCAATAACATAACTCAGCGTACCACACCTATAAGCAAAAAAAAGTCTAAACTTACAATTCAAAGAAGAAATCACCAAACTGTAGTTGTGTGTGCATGCATGAATTGGTGCCTAAGTTTGAATGATAGGGAATGGCTCTAAGCATACAATTTCATACATTACAGAGTTTAATCTTGCACCCCCACTTTATTGCACTCCACACTTATACAAACCATCATCAATCTTCAAGTATTCATCAAATTTAACATGAATGTCACTACCCCAATCGAATAAAGAAAAGGTAAAGTAATTGTGAGCACTTACCCAGATTGTAATGACGAAGAAGAGAGATGGACAATGCCTTTGGTGTGACGCGGTATTCTTGAGTAATTATTGAGAGAATTGGAAAGGGGAAAGTATCACATTAGGGTTGGAGAGAATAGTGGTATTTGGGATTAAAAGGGTTTAATTTCAGGTTATAAAAGGTTGGGTTGGGTTAAAACCCCACTTTTTTATTAAATTACTTGAATAAACCCCTCTCCATAATGCGAAGGTTGGTTTCCATGTTATGCTCCGTGACGCAGGGCTATCATGAATGATTACTATAATATAACCTCTAAAGATTTCCCTTTATCTCAATGTGGAGCTTAACGTAGAGGCTAGGGTCCGAAACGTGGGGCTATCGCGGAGGGCCACTGTTTTTGCACTCGGAGGAATTTTGTCCCCTTTTTTCTTGCCTTCCTTTTCACTAACTTAATATATCTTTTGCATGCTTAATAGCCTCCCAAAACACAAAATTTACTCACTTTTTGTTCTTCCCTATGCCGTGAAGTATCTCATTCCTGCACTCTCAACAAAAACAACATAAATACGTAAGAAAAAAGTGGGTTGCCTCCCCCTTAGTGCCTTAGTTTTGGTCGTGGCTCAACATATCTTTTTGTATTTTTGTATTATTTTATCTCTTTTTCTCTTTCTTCAAAATAACTAAGAATTAACTAATATATTACATTACATTCGTGGGTTACCTCCCATTCAGCGCCTTATTTAATGTCGTGGTACGACCCAGCTCAGCCTCATTCGTCTTCAAAAGTGATGGATATTTTGTGACTTTCCATATGATCTGCCCAATAATTCTTGACTCTCTGACCATTTACCAAAAATATAACATTTTTTTCCTCACACCAAAGTTCAACAGCCCCACGAGGAGTCATTTTTACAACATCGAACGGTCCAAATCACTTGGACCTCAGCTTGCCTGGAAACAGCTTCAACCTTGAATTAAATAGCAACACTTTCTGCCCAGGCTCAAAAACTCGAGTCATAGTTTGCTTATCATGCCATCTTTGGTCTTTTCTTTATACAATTTCGCATTCTTATAAGCATGTAAGTGAAACTCATGGAGTTTACTCAATTGTAACTGTCTCTTCTCTCTTGATAGCTTTGGCTTAAGATTCAATTTCTTCACTGCCCAATAAGCCTGATGCTCAAGCTCTGTGGGTAAATGATATGTTTTTCCATATACCAAGTGATAAGGAGAGGTACCAATGGGCATTTTATAGGTTGTCCTATACGCCCATAGTGCATCATCCAGCTTAATCAACCAATCCTTACACTGACTATTAACAGTCTTCTGCAAAATATGTTTGATCTATCTGTTAGATACTTCCACTTGACCACTCGTCTGTGGATGATATGTAGTGGCCACCTTGTGTCTGGCTCCATACTTCGCCAATAAGTTCTTGAACCAATGATTCACAAATTTTTCCATCACAATGATTGCTCTGGGTGTGTCAAAAATGAGAAAATATATTTTTCTTCAAAATTTTCATCACCACCCTAGCATTATTAGTGGGGAGCGCTACAGCTTCTACCCACTTGGACAAATAATCTAACGCCATCATAATATACAGATTACTATGTTATGGTGGAAACGGGCCCATAAAATTGATCCCCCACACATCAAAAACCTCAACTTCAAGAATATAATTCAGGGGCATTTTATGGTGCCTTAAGATAGAGCCCAATCTCTGGCATTGATCACATTTCCTAACATAAGCTATAGCATCTCTGAACAATGTAGGCCAAAAGAAACCAAATTGTAATACCTTTCTTGTTGTTCGTTCACCTCTATAATGGCCTTCATAAGGTGATGAATGACAACTTTCTAGCACCTGTTTGGATTCAGTTTTTGAAATACATCTTCTCACAGTTCTATCAATACCTTATTTGAACAAATAAGGATCATCCCACATGTATAAGCGTGAATCACAAAACAGGTTCTTCTTCTGTTGACCTGTGGCACCTGAGGATAAGTACCACTGACTAGAAAATTCACTATATTAGCATACTAAGGGACCTCTGCTACATCCAGTTCCATCAACCGCTCATCCAAAAACTCCTCCTGAATACAAAATATATCATCAGTAACATGAGCATGACTTTCTAACCTCTATAAATGGTAAACCACTTGATTTTCAACTCCCTTTGTCATGAACTTCCAAATCAAATTATTAGAGAAGAAAAATCCATCTAATTATCCTTGGCTTCACATCTTTCTTATTGAACAAATATCGGATAACAGTATGATTTCTATGAACAATTACCTTAGTGCCCATCAAATATGCTTTGAATTTATCAAATGCATATACGAGTGTCAGCATCTCTTTCTCTGTGAATGTATAATTGAACTGGGCCACATCTAAAGTTTTACTCACATAATAGCTACAGTGAAATACCATATCTTTGTGCAGCCCCAACACTACGCCAACAGCCATTCCACTAGCATCACAAATTAACTCGAACGGTAATGCCCAATTAGGAGCAATCAGAATAGGTGCTTCTATCAATCTTCTTTTCAAGTGCTCAAATACTTTCATACACTCATCCCCAAAGTCAAACTTTACCTTTTTCTAGTGTCTTGCACATGGGACTTGTTATATTTGAGAAGTCTTTGATAAAGCATTTGTAAAACCCTGCATGCTCGAGAAAGCTTCTCACACCTTTCACTGACACCAGATATGGTAGTTTTTCAATGACCTCTACCTTATTTATTTCTACCTCAAGTCCTATATCTGACACCTTATAACCAAGTACGATACCTTGCTTAACCAAAAAGTAGTACTTCTCCCATTTTAATGCGAGATTAGTTTCTTCACAATGAGCCAAGACCCTATCTAAATTCTACAAACCTACATCAAACAAATTACCAAAGATAAAAAAATTATCCATAAATACCTATATAAAATCTTCCACCATATTGTAGAAGATAGCCATCATGCATCTCTAGAAAGTTGTTGGTATGTTGCACAGACTAAAGGGCATATTTCTGAATGCATAAGTTCCATAAGAATAGGTCAATGTGGTCTTCTCCTGATCTTTTGGTGCTATGGTTAGTTGATTATACCCTGAATACCCATCTAAAAAGCAGTAATATTCTTGCCTCACCAACCTATCCAATATTTGATCAATAAAGGAAATAGGATAGTGATCCTTTTGAGTAGCATCATTTAACTTCTTGTAATCTATGTGGATCCTCCACCCAGTCACTGTACAAGTTGGAATCAACTCATTATTATCATTGGTCACAACAGTCATCCCTTCTATTTTTGGAACACAATACACAGAGCTGATCCATTTACTATTGAGATGGGATAAACTATCCCAGCATCTAGCTACTTAATTATTTCTTTTATGACTACTTCTTTCATCACAGGATTCTATATTTGCTGGTTTTGCACACTTGCTTTATATCCTTCCTTTATAAATATTTTGTGCATACAGAAGACAAAATTAATTCCTGTGATATTCGACATCTGTTATCTGATTGCTTTTTTCTTTCTTTTCAATATTGTCAATGCCTGTTTTACCTGCACATCAGATAAACCCGCAGATAAAATCACAGGAAACATATCATCTTTAACAAAGAAAGCATACTTCAAATGAGATGGTGGAGCTTTGAGCTCTAGCTTCGGTGCTTCATCAATATATGCCTTAGAAGAGGGACCAATTGGTCTTTTCAATAGCTCAAATTCAATCTTTCTAGTAATAATGCTTGCCACATCCAAAAGTTGTACCGTTTCAACAGCTTCAACATCACCAAATAATTCATATCCCACCAATGCTTGCTCCAAGGGGTCCTTGACATAATAAGGTATAGTTCAGACTCAAGATCCAAGACTGTGATAGCAAATAGTTCTTTATATACTGCAGGCAACTTTATTGCCTTGTATACGTCAAACACCTCGACCTTTTCATGAGCACGCATGGTCAACTGTCCTACAGTTACATCAATCAATGAATGCCTAGTTCCTAAAAAGGGAAGTCCTATAATAAATGGGACTTCTGAATCAATATCAAAATTAAGAATAATGGAATCCACCGAGAAGATGAGTGACCCTAATTGCACCAAAATATCTTTAACAATTCCATTTGGTCTGGCAAGAGAATAGTCATCTAACTGTAAAACAACTATGGTGGGTCTTGGGATGCCTAGCCCATCTTTTGTAATAATGATGTCAGCATAAGATTAATGCTCTCCCTAAGATCACATAGACCCCGAATGCTTATTGATTACCCAATTGCAATCTGAATGGTGAAGTTTCTTAGATCTTTTAGCTTTATGGGCAACAAGTTCTGGATTTGTGATGTGCACTCCTCAGTAAGTGCCATAATAGCATATTTAGTCAGGCAGTTATTATTGTCCACGATATCCTATATGTACTTAGCATACTTCAGAACACTTTGCAAAATATCAACGAGAGGCAAGTTAATGTGAACCTATTTTAATACATCAATAAACTTCTTATAACTAGCCTCCTTTTGGTGTTTTCGAAGCCTTTGTGGGAAAATTAAAGGTGGCATCACATTTTCCACTTTGGTTCCCTTTCTTTCAACTTTGCCATCTATAATTTTCTCTTTATCCTTTACTATTTCACCATCAGTAGCAATGTGATTCACCTTCTTAGAATATAACTCCTTTAGTTGTAGTCCACTTCGAGTAGTGATTGCATTCACCTATTTTAGATTTGGCTTAGTATCACTAGGTAAACCTTCATTAGGCCTCTATTTTATGCTCCTGTAATTTGACCTATCTGAACCTCCAAGTTTTTTGTAAATATTTGTTGGTTCTTCACATCTGCTACCAATTATGCTTGAGTAGCCATTATGTGCTTTAGCATCTCTTCAATATTGCTTGTTTGAGTTATGGCTTGATTCCCTGTAATAAGCTGTTGCTGATTATGACCTACTAGCCCACGGTATTGATTTACATTATGTGCTTGATTTCCACCCTATGAGAAATTAGGCTGATTTTGCCAGTTAGGATTGTAAGTATTACCAAAGTTCTATTGTCCTTTCCGATTAGAATTTCCCACATATTTAATAGACTCTGGATTAGTTATGCAAGCATGAGCTGTATGATCACTGCTTCCACAAACCACAAACCAAGTTTGAGCCTGTGTGACTCCCAGATTCATATTACTGAGCTGTGTAGCTAGCTAATTCTGTAATGCAAAATTTTGGGTTGTTATAGCAGTAAACTTATCAACCTCCAACACACCTGCAGCTTTCTTCGAAGCACTTCTTACTTTAGCGTACCACTCAGGATTCCCTTATGAAATTCAATTTAGCAGTGTATATAATTCATGATGTCTTCTCTAGAGCCTGCCTACCTGATGCTGAATTTAGGAGAATCTTGGTGTTTGGGTCAAGACCCTTAATGAAAGTGTGTACCAACATATCATTAGTTTTATGATGATGACAAAAATTCCTGAGCATAACCTTGAATCTTTCCCAAACTTGGTAATGATTCTCTCCATCTTTCTACCTGAAACTCAAAATCTCAGTTCTCAAACATGTTGTCTTCCCAGATAGAAAGAATTGAATAAGGAATTTCTAAGCTAGATCATCCCAGGAAGTGATGGAGTTCGGTGGTTCAGCATGTAACTACCTCTTCACTTCCCCCAATAGAGAAAAGGGAAAGAGAATCAAATGGACATAATCACTAGATACCCCAACAGGGATGTAGGTATCATTGATTTCAAAAAAGTTTTGTATGTGATGTTGTGGGTCCTCATGAGATAAATTGTGAACTGCCCGCTCGAGAGCAAGAACTGCACCATATTGTGCTTTAATTCAAACCTACCACCCGCATCTGGTTTGTGGATGCTATAAGTTGAATTGTTCATAAGTGTGGCTTCCACTTCACGAAGGAGTCTAGCTTCTGTTCGAGAAAGAGCAGCTGGAACCACTAGAGCTGGAGCTACTAGAGCTGGAGCAATTGGAGCATTAGGATTTGGATCCCACTGATCTCCCATTTGAATTTGCCAAATTGTGTATTGAAGTGTTGCTGCTCTTCACCTTTGATAAAATATCTGTTCAGGTTCTAAATAAGGTTCAACCAATTATTTTGCTCTTGTCAGTCCGATACATCATTTTTTTGCAAAATTCAACCGCAAAGATCAAGTTGTTAACACATAAATTGATTACAAAAAGAAAAAAATTTAAAAATTACTAATTTTTTTAGTTCCCCAAACACGGCACCAAAAACTTATAATGGTATATCTTACAGGCAAGTGCACGTAATTGTACAAGTAATATAGTGACTGAAAGAATCGGATATTGTACCCGCGAGGACAACTTGATTAGTAATTACTAAATTTTAGTTTCGTAATAATGTATTCAAGTGTTTCAGGGTATCAAAATAAGTTAAACAATTTGATGACTAAATTAATAGCTAAACTAATAATGAAGTGTGATAATTGCAATGTAAGCTAGGTTGTATATAATATGAGAGGAAATTCCAGGGTTGAGGTACTCCTAACATTCATATAAATCTCTATCCTTATCGTGGTCGTGTTGATTTTTGGGTTATTGATTCCCAGGGTTTATATTATGATCATGGTTTTCTGAACCTCTAATCTTCTACCTAAAGGACATCGCAACTACATCATTGAGCAGAGATGCAATAATCCATTTAGATATTCTAAGTTATCTTCCTACAGTTTAATCTAGAAAGTCTTCGAGGTAATTTTTCTATCCTAGTCGCTACTTCTCATTCTTTGTTCTGTAGAAGAACACGAACTTGCTCCTTAAACTCTTCAATCTATCCCTGTGATTCTCCTTCCAAATTCACAAAGAAATTATAGAGGTATTCTTATGGTGGCCAATCACTAAAATAGTAGAAACAAGAGAATAAGAATAATCCATATGATAATTCAACGATAACCACTCTAAGAATTTCAAAATATAATTATGTTCTCCGCCTCAATCCCAGAACAAGGGTGTTTATCCACTCATGTTCGAAATCAACATCAAAGAGATATAGTTTATCATACCAAAATTAATCTTAAAAGATGAAAAGAACCCTAAGAGAAGTCTCGTAAATGTTTTTCCTTTGATGTATGTATGCCAAGATGTCCCAAAATTGTGTCTAAGTATTCCTTTTATAGTGGGGCATATTTTCATGAAAAAATCTCTTCTCTGTGATGCGGAGGTTATCGCAGAAAATAGGGTCCGCGATAGCCCACTGAAAATTTTCATTTAATGCTTATTCTTCACCACTTCATTCCATGTTTTTCGAATCTTTTTCTAGTGTCTTCATGTTCAGCATGTTACTCCAAATGCTTCCATAGTCCAAAATCTCCTTATTATTGCATAAAAGCATGTCCAATTGCATAAAAATCCTGTCCTACAACACTAATCATTTCCATTATCTCACGAATACATTTTTAACTCAGCCACAATACAATTTACAAGTTTTACCTCATAGAACAAGTATAAATATGGATAATATTAGCACTCGGACGTATAATCCAAGATCATAATCACGTCTGCATGCAGTCTTAACCCTACAGTCTGCAATTGATTTGAGGTAACCAAGAAAAAAGAAAGAAAGGAGACCAGGGTTATAAACATAACTAGAAGGGTTTAATCTTGAAAAGACAAAAAGATTTTGTCCAAGACGTAATATTTACTTATAGAACACAAAGTAGTAGTGCATATGACAATGAAAAACATCAACAACGAAATAAGAGGCTGGTTAGATGAAAAAACTTACCCTGAAACCTTCTCATTGGAGTTCCTCCATCAGTAACAATATGAAATTTCCATATAGGTGTCTCTCCATCAATAACAACCTCAAACATAATATGACATCCTTCTCCCATATAGAAATAATGGGTATGAACCCTAATTCAAATCTCATGTAATTTCAGTCAAAATCATGTAAATATATAATTGAAAACTAATTTTGGGCACAAAGACGAAAGGATTATCCTTTTTCATAACCCCACATACCTTAATTTGATGCTTAGATAAAGAAACCTTGAATATTGGATTCCTATTGAGTTCTTGATGATGGGTTCTTGATTATCTTGCTTTGGAAATCCTCAATTTGAAACTCTCTTGAAAAATCTATGGAGGATTTTGAGTTTTCTTGGAGAGAAAGCTTTGATGGCTTAGGTTTTTATTTTGAGAGAAAGTGGATGAAATAAGCATATAATGCCTTGGAATATGTTAAATCTTATGTTTTAGATGGATTGGGGGCCTGGGGATTTACCAAAATACCCTTTTAAAACCCCTAAACGAAACTAGAAAAATAAACTGGGTCCCGATTTAATGGGCCACCGCGACACGCCACTATCGCGGTGGCTCACTAGAAATTGATGAGTAGGAAATGGGCTCCCTCCGTGATGCGCCACCATCGCGGAGCCTTTATTGTTTTTTATTTAGACCACTGGCGCGATGCGCCAGTCTCGCGGAGCAACACTGGAAATTACCAAACGGGAAATTGGGCCTCTCCGTGACATACCAAAATCACAGAGTCTCACTGGAAATTGACAATTATGATTTTACGCTTCTCTGCGATGCGCTAAGGTCCCAAATCACGGTGTTTTACGGCTGAAACTTAAAATAACCATAACTCCTTCACCGAGTGTTGGATTTAGGCAAATTTGGTATCGATGGAAAGCTTATTCAATTTACCACACCATAGAAAGTCTAAATCTTAAAAGTTCTACATAGAATAAATATTATTCATTTTTTAAGCTATCCATTAACATTCTAGGGACGAATTCAAGCTGATCTTTTATATATTTTTCCAGTAGTAATTCTAGGTACTATTGCATGTAATGTAGGCTTAGCTGTTTTAGAACCATCAATGATTGGTGAACTAGAAAAAAGTACGGGGTATTACAATATCTCCCCCTTGGGAACATTTGTCCTCGAATGTGACTAGTTAACCTGGAATTACTGAGGAATCTAAGGCTATAAACTATCATGCACAACTGAAATAAATTGAATGACTGAATCTCAAATATAATAAGCTACTTAACTAATCTAAAAGTGCATGAATTCTCATGAAAGTAACTATATAACTGAATCTGGGACTGGAAAAGAACTGAATGAAGGAAGACTATTACCTTCGGCTGAATCTGAGTTTGTGGAGAAGAGATGAGGATACTTGGTACGCATGTCTGCTTTCGCTTCCCAGGTAGCACCCTCAACTGACTGGTTTTGCCATAGAACTTTGACCAAGGGAACTTCTTTGTTGTTTAGTCTACGAATCCTAAGATCAAGCATCTCTACTGGAACTTCTTCGTAAGAAAGGCTATTCTGAATATCTGTATCCTCTAGAGGAACTAAAACAGCTGAATCGTTCATGCACTTCTTCAACAAAGACACATGGAACACTTAATGAACTAAGGATAAATCTGTGGGTAGCTCAAGCTCATACGCTACTTTCCCAACACAACTCAAAATACAGAAGGGAGCAACATAGCGGGGACTAAGTTTCCCTTTCTTGCCAAATCGCTTCACCCCTTTCATGGGTGACTCTTTCAAATACACTAGATGATCAACCTCAAACTCAAGATCTCTTCTTCTTACGTCGGTATAGGACTTTTGATGACTATGGGCTGCTTTCAACCTCTCTCTAATTAACTGAAGTTTCTCCATGGATTCAAACACTATTTCAGGCCCAATCAAAGCAGCCTCAGGCACTTCGAACCAACCAACTGGCGACCTACGTCTTTGCCCATAAAGAGCCTCAAACGACGCCATCTGGATGCTAGTATGATAACTGTTACTATAAGCGAACTCAATAAATAGCAATGGCTCATCCCAACTACCTTTAAAATCATGTACACAAGCTCTCAACATATCTTCTAAAGTTTGAATGGTCCTCTCTGCCTGACCATCTGTCTGTAGATGAAAAGCTGAACTAAGATGAACTTAGGTCTCTACAAAATTGAGAGGTAAACTGAGTACCCCAATCTGAGATGATAGACAAAGGAACTCCTTGTAATTTAAACATCTCTCGGATATACAATTTAAAATAATCTTTGGTTGTATAGGATGTATGAACTGGCAAGAAATTCGATGACTTAGTCAATATATTTACAATAACCCAAATTGAATCATAATGACGATTCAAATGGGGTAAATCAGTCACAAAATCTATGTTTATCTCTTCCCACTTCTAAGTGGGGATACTAAACTCTTGCAATGTACCACCAGGTCTTTGGTGCTCTACCTTAACATGTTGACAAGTTGCACACTTGGCTATGAAATCTGCTATATCTCTCTTTATGCCATTCCACCAATAGATTTCCCGCAAGTCGCAATACATCTTGGTAGCACCAGATTGAATAGAATAATGTGCACCATGTGCTTCTGCCATAATTCTCTGCCTCAAATCATCAATACAAGGCACATACAAACTATTTTGGTATCTCAATACACCATATACCCCTTGGGAGAAAACCTCTACCTTTTGGTCTTTAACTCACTCTTCCAGTTTGACCAAACTAGAATCCATATCTTGCTTTTCCTTCACTTCCGAAACTAGGGAAGATTCAAAACTGCTCTGAACCTAAACATTCCCCTCAGCTGAGTCAACCAACCTGACACCCAATCTAGCCAAACGATGAACTTCTCAGGCTAACTCTTTCTTATCATTCTCCACATGAGAAACACTGCCCATAGACAATCTACTAAGGGCGTCTACCACTACATTAGCCTTGTCTGGATGATACAACACACTCACATCATAATCCTTCAACAACTCTAACCATATCCTCTGACGAATATTCAACTCCCTTTGAGTAAACACATACCACATCTTTTGTGATCCGTGAACATATCAACATGCACCCCATACAAATAATGTCTCCAGATTTTTAAAGTAAACACCACAGCAGCTAATTCAAGATCATGGGTTGGGTAATTCTTTTTATGAGGTTTAAGCTTTCTAGAGGCATAGGCTATGACCTTACCTCTCTACATCAATACACAACCTAAACCAACTCTGAAGGAATCACAATAAACAACAAAACCATCTGTACCATCAGGTAATACTAACACCGGGGCTGAAGTGAGTCGAGTCTTCAACTCCTGAAAACTATTTTCGTAGGAATCTGACCACTGAAACTTAACTTTCTTTTGGGTCAATCTAGACATAGGAGATACAATAGATGAGAAACCTTCAACAAAACGTCTGTAGTAACCAGATAGGCCTAAGAAACTCCTAATGTCTTATGGAGATATAGGTCTAGGATAATTTCTTAAGGCTTATGTCTTTTAGGGATCAACTCTAATGCCATCGGCAGAAATAATATGACCAAGAAACGCTACCGATCTTAGCCAAAACTCATACTTGCTGAATTTGGCAAACAGTTGGTGATCTCTAAGAGTTTGCAAGACAATTTTAAGATGGTTTGCATGGTTATCCTCACTACGGGAGTATACGAGGATATCATCTATGAACACTATGACAAACATATCTAGATACTGCTTGAACACTAAATTCATAAGGTCCATAGAACCTGCTGGAGCATTGGTTAGCCCAAAAGAAATGACTAAATACTCAAAATGACCATAGCTGGTTCTAAAGGCAGTTTTTGGAATATCACATTCCCTAACTTTGAGCTGATGATAGCCGGATCTAAGGTTTATCTTTGAGAAATAACTTGCACCTTGCAATTGATCAAATAAGTCATCAATTCTAGGAAGAGGATATTTGTTTTTTTTACTGTAACCTTATTTAGCTGACAATAGTCAATGCACATGCACAAAGAACCATATTTCTTTTGCACGAATAGGATGAGAGCATCCCGTGTAGAAACACTAGGACTTATGAAACCTTTATCTAAAAGATATTTGAGTTTTTCCTACAACTCCTTAAGCTCGGCGGGAGCTATACGATATGGAGGAATAGAAATAGGTTGAGTATCTAGGAGAAAGTCAATACCGAATTTTATCTCTCTATTAAGAGGTATCCCTGGGAGATTTTCTGAAAAGACATCAAAAAACTCATTTACTACATCAACCGATTGAACTGTTGGGGTCTCATACTTAGTGTCTTTAACTCAAACTAGATGATAAATACAATCTTTGGATATTAACTTTTTGGCCTTATGATAAGATATGAAATGACTCTTGGGAGACACTAAATTACCTAACCACTCAAAGACTGGCTCATAACAAGGGTGCAACAATCTATAAAGGCATAATAGAAATGAAGCCAATCCATACCAAGAATAAGATCAAAGTCCACCATGTCTAACTCTATCAAGTCTGCTAATATGACTTTATGATGGACAGTGATAGGACACTTTTTACAGATTTTTTTAGCAATAACTGACTCACCCAGTATAGTAGAAAACAAAAAGCGCTCAAGGATCTTTTCAGAACTTATCTCAAAATTTGCTGCAACTAATAAGGTAACATAAGAGAAACTCAACCCAGGGTCTAGTAGCACATAAACATCAAAGTGAAAGACACGGAGCATACCAGTAACAACATCTGGTGAATATTTTTGCTCTTGGTGAGATGGTAAAGCATAGAATCGATTCTGGCACTGACCGCCACTAGTACTGGATAATGCGCCCTGAGGAGAAACTAGGCGACCTAAAAGAGCTGGTGTGCTAATAGCCTGAGTTTAGGGACGAACATCTTTATTCTCCTACCTAGCATGTGGACAATATTTGATTCCATGACCTGACTTACCACAATTGAAACAACCCTTCTGTCCAACCAAGCACTCACTGGAATAATTTTTACCATACTTAGTACAAGGAGGATAACAAGGTCTCCCATTTACTCTATTTTAAGATCTGTAAATAGAAGACTTACCCCACTGCTCCTGCCTACCTCTGGGAGCGGAAAAACTAGATGATGAAGGTACAAAAATATATGAACGATTCTAAAACTGCGAATGATTCCCTTCTTGAGACCTAGTCTAACCATAATCAAACTATCCTGTTCTAGCCTTCTTATTTCCCCTCACTTTTCCTCAACTTCTCTGCCTTAAAATGCTGGGAGTGCATCATCAATCTAGAAAGATCCATGTCTCTAATAAGCATGGTAGTCCTACACTCCTTGACCACCAATCTAGATAGTCCAGTCATGAACTTACTCATGCTTGACCTTGGGTCAGTCATTTGATCAGGGGCATACTTAGACAACTAGTCAAACTTGAGAAAATACTCTTTCACTATCATTGATCCCTGCCTCAAGTTCATGAATTCTTCTATCTTAGCTTCCCTCATCTCACGTGGGAAGAACTTATCCAGGAATACATCCTGAAATATCTGCCAAGTCATGGGAGCTATATTTTCCCCTCTACTTTTCTTCCACATCACTACCCAGTCATATGCAACATCCTTTAACCTATAAGATACTAATTCTATGCTCCCCTCTTCAGAAACATGCATAATTTGGGTGATCTTATTCACCTTATCAAGATACAACTGTGGGTCCTCACCTGCCTTTGACCCAAAGAACTCTAGAGGATTCATTCTCATAAAATCTCAGATTCTAGCTGCAGGCAGGTCCCTATCTTACTGAGGTAGGACTACAGCCTAACGGTTGCCCTAAACATTAGTTGTTATCACTTGGGCTAATACCTGAAAGGCAGCCCAAAACTCTGAATGTGACATATTCTCATTCAAAAGAACAGTGGGCTGAGGTAGCTGGTTATCATTTCTACGGGAGTTAGCTCTACGAGGAGGCATAATCAACTATCACGTGAAAGCATGAGTTTAAAGAATATAGAGATACTTTAAGCACGATAGATCACGAAAAAAAGAGATGACTTCCTAAGAACGTTCCATAGCCTTTTGTTCATAAATGTGGCGTGCTTCACACCCATGATCAAGACTCTATGTAATATGGCTTGTCTGACTCCCTAGGACTCTTAAAAACCTTAGGCTCTGATACCAAGTTTGTAACGCCCCAAAATCTAATCCCAAAACATCACACGGTGATCAAGACTATGAGTAGCCTTAAGCTAACCTTGTCTGCATACAACTGAGCCTAACTCTTAGAATAATGGAAATATAGACACAAAAGTCATGCTAAAATGTTGAAACTATCTGTAATAACAGAAAAATATGTTTAAAACATTAATACTGAGTTGAAACTAGCAGTCTAAAAAGCCTCTACTACTAAAACTAGAGAGTCACTAAGACAAACCCCCAGCTAACTTAAACTGTTTGAAATGAATACTAAATCTCATAAACTGATAAACTATAAAATATGAATGGATAGAATATATCCTCGAACTATGAGGACTCACCAACTACTGAATGTAGATGGAGATGCTCGAACTACTCATGCTGCTGATACTGAGCACTTGTACCTATATTATGAGACAATATAGCACATAGACGTATATATAGATTAGTACTTTGAGGATGTATTAAGTATATGGGGGTGATATGCATAAGTAAAACATTATCCCATAATCATCATTTATTAAACAATGCATGCTAAATATAAATGACACATGAAAGCAGGAATATCTTAAATGCTAAAAATAATAATCATGAGAAGCAAATCTTGCTTTATAAATCTAGTGAGTCGTAACATTTAGTTCTAAAAGTTATGCTTGTATTCTCCCTTTTATATCATACTGTCTAAGTGTAAAAAGGACTTACTCTAGATTTGAAATGTGAAAGCTAAAAACTGTAGCTAATATCTTTCTGTAAAGCATAATCTAAGTAAAACTTGTGAGCCATAACACTTAGTTTTTCTGAAAGCTTTTTTATTACTCTTTCTATTCTAAAATCTACAGCCTGTAAGCTTTAAAACTTTTAAGGCAAAACATTATATCTGAAGGGAGATACTTTAAAACTATTCTAAAAGTATTTCAAAGCTTTAGGGAAAAATATTTCATCTTAAGGGAGGTTGTCTTAATCGACATAAACCATGCGAGCTACATAGAGTCCAACGTTTCGTCCTCCTAAGGAAGAAACCTCATGTTGGGGAGAGGTGTCATACTCTTGCCAGGAAGTATAGCCTTAGCTAAAGTGATCACAACTCTTCCCACTATGGGCACTTAATCTCACTCCTATGGTGGCACGTAGTTCTAAGGCATGAGACTTTGGAATCATACCCAACTCGGTGCTAAATACTACTCTCTTTAATTAGCTACGCTTATCTCATGAAAATCTACTTTAAAACTAGCATAAGGGTCCATTATGAAACCAATTATACATTTATCTGAATAAATCTGTAAATAAAGCTATTTTGCTTTCTGTAGTCTGTAAAGATTCTATATAGTGGATTCCAAAACTCACCTGAGGATCAAAAGATCAAATCTTTATTGTAAAACTGAAGTAATTAACTCATAAGATGCTTAAAGCATCATCTTTCTCAAAATCTCAACATATAAACTTGGGGCTTAAAACCCATGTATCAAACTCATGTCAAAATATCATAGTAACCATGCTCGATGGTAAAATCAATGATAATTTATCTGAAAATTACTGCAATAAGCATAAAAGTATGAAAATAAACATGCAATTCAACTCATAATTCACTTGAATTCTCATAATCTTGTAAATAAAAATAATGGGTATGAACCCTAATTCAAATCTCATGTAATTTCAGTCAAAATCATGTAAATATGTAATTGAAAACTAATTTTGGGCACAAGGATGAAAAGAGTATCCTTGTTCATAACCCCACATACCTTAATTTGATGCTTAGATGAAGAAACCTTGAATATTGAATTCCTATTGAGTTCTTGATGATAGGTTCTTGATTATCTTGCTTTGGAAATCCTCAATTTGAAACTCTCTTGAAAAATCTATGGAGGATTTTGAGTTTTCTTGGAGAAAAAGCTTTGATGGCTTAGGATTTTCTTTTGAGAGAAAGTGGATGAAATAAGCATATAATGCCTTGGAATATGTTAAATCTTATGTTTTGGATGGATTGGGGATTTAACAAAATACCCTTTTAAAATCCCTAAACGAAACTGGAAAAATGAATTAGGTCCCGATTTAATGGGCCACCGCGATGCTCCACTATCGCGGTGTCTCACTGGAAATTGACGAGTGGGAAATGGGCTCCCTCCGTGACGCACCACCATCGCGGATCCGTTATTGTCTTTCATTTCGACCACTGGCGTGACGCACTAGTATCATGGAGTGACACTGAAAATTGCCAAACGAAAAATTGGGCTTCTCCGCGATGCGCCAAAATCGCAGTCTCATTAGAAATTGATAATTATGATTTTACGCTTCTCCGCGATGCGCTAAGGGCTCAAATCACGGTGTTTTATGACTAAAACATAAAATAGTCATAACTCCTTGACTGAGTGTTGAATTTAGGCGAATTTGGTATTAATGGAAAGCTTATTCAATTTTCCGCACCATGGAAAGTCTAAATTTTAAAAATTCCACATAGAATAAATGTTATTCATTTTGTAATCTATCCCTTAACATTCTAAGGATGAATTCAAGCTAGGAAAAAGTACGGGGTATTACATTGATAGTCAAATAACATAAACTTTTTATCAATATTTTAAGAAGTATTTTTTATCATATTAACATGTGAAGAATGATAATTTATAGTATATTTTGTATAATTTCACATATCTAAATTTTAAATTTAAAGTATACACCGTGCATATCGGTAGTTTTAGTGCACCGGGCTATCTTTCTTATTAAAATTGATCTAATTAAATTTAGACTAAAAATTAGTTAAGTTAATTCTTCTAAAGTAAACTGTGAAAAACAAAAAATGAAAGGAGGGAGTAAGTACTAACTCCTACGAGGTATATCAAATGTTATTCAAGAATCAAGGTTGTCTGAGTGGCAAACTAAATTAATGTTGGACGGATTAAAATGGACTAAATGAGATATAGGCACAATCAAATTTATTTGGATAAATAGTGTGTCTCTTCACTCCAAATCTATTTAGGCTATATCATTTCCCCTGGCATGCATGTCTATTGGATAGATAGTGTGTCTCTTCAAAACTTTACTAGAAAAAAATTTAGTAAGAAAAAATAGTGAAGGAAAAAAAGCACACATCTCTAATAATACGAATTTTGATTCTCTCATTAAAAACCTTACAAGGAAAATTTATTGAGGCAAAATCTCGTGAGAAAAAAAAGAGTACAACGCGTATCAACTCCCTCTAATAGAAATATATCCAAAAGTTTGAATCTTCGCATTCCAATCTTCTGCATCATCATCTCAAAAGTTGAAGTTGGTAGAAACATTGTGAATAAAACAGTTATATTATCACTCGAATGAATTTATTGTACGTTGATATCATCATTCTTTTGGATTATGTGTGTATAAAAGCTTTGACAAAATGTGTTCCATTCTATCTCATTTTGTGAATCCTTCCTTTAATTGTGTTGTGCATGATGCATTATATTCATGTAAAATCATGGATACTTTGTCACATTTTTTTCTTGAATGATATGTATCATGAACCTCAACCACACACATTTTTGGCTTGCTTCATGAATAGCTACTATCTCAGCATAGTTTGTGGAAGCGGCGATGATAGAATGTTTTGTGTACCTCTAAGATATAGTAATACTCCCACTTATGAATACATAAACTGTTTGATACCAAACTTATTGCGTTCAAACGCACACGCAAATGTACGCGATCATACAAGTAATATAGGATTGAGAGTTCAAATATCGTACCCACAGGGACTTGTTAATTAATAATTTACTAAATTAGACTAATGCTAATTATTATTTAAGTGGTATATTTCAAGATATTTTTTTAAATTAACTAAACTAAAAACAAAAATAATGAACAATTAACCAAGATGGAGCAAGTTTTATGCAATCGGTGAATGGATTGATATAGGATTACGATTTCACTAACAATTATGTCAAGTATAAATTTCATCAACTTATTTGATTTTCTAGTTATTGATGTACAGGGTTGATTATATGATCATAGTCTTCCAAGCCTCTAATCGTCTATCCAAAATTGACTTCACAACTACTGCATTGAGCAGAGATGTGATAACCCAATCCGGATGTATTTATATATATCTTCTTGTTTTGTAACTAACTAAGGCGATATAGGTATATTTCTATCCTATCCACTAATCAATTCTTTATTTTACTAAAGTTAAGATCTTATTATCCAAATTCTTCATCCTATCACATTAATTTTTCTTCCATGTTCACAATAAGAATATAAATTTATTTTAACAGTAGATAAGCATTAAAATACTAAGCACGAGAATATGAGAACAACTATGATGATAATCAAATAAATCAAATCAAGTAATTACTAAACAATCACATTGTCAACTACCATAATCCTACAACGAGAGATTTAACTCAACATAGACATGGAGTAATTACAACAATTCATCCAGAGAAATAACGTAAAAATAAATAATAAAGGAGAAGAAAAGATGAAACTAATTTTCTCCGACCTTCACAGCATCTTTTAGTTCTTTCTAGGTTACATGGCAGCAGTTTTACCAGTTATGTGATACCATTACAGTGTTCAATGATAATTATGAGTAGCAAAGGATAAAATGACTAGTATATTGATCGAACAAAGTGATATGAAATGCAAATAGAGATAGTAATTTCCAGTTTCTATAAAGTGAAAAATATATAGATATATGTAGACTATGTAGTACATACTTTAGACAATCAAACAAAACCCAAAAATAATCATATCCAAGATGTAATACTTATAGATACCATACGGAAAAATAGTTCATATGACATTAAAAAGGATCATTAAAGAAATAAAAAACTGGTTAGAGGATAAAACTTACCCTGCAACTTTCTCAATGGAGTTTCTGCATCAGTAACAACATGAAATTTCCGTGACCTTTTCTTTTCATCTCTTATAAGAAAATCACAATTCTTGTTCGTGATGAGACAAGAATGCATTGCTATGATGTATAACCATATAGAGTTATCATTATAATTCGTGTTCTTCATAGTTTCACTAAACAAAGATAAAGTAACAAAAATGGTGCATATGCTTCTTTGTTCTTCTTATTCTTCTTCTGTTTGGATATCCTCTTGTTGAAAGAAGGGAAGTCATCTCAATCCTTGCAACTAACACTGTAAAAATAGTGATAAATAACTTTTGAAAGGTAGTTAGTAACTAACTTTACATCATGTAACTAATCAAGTTAGTTAAGTAGTTAGTCTCTAGAACCTGCTATAATTAGCTAAATATACATACTAACAACACATTGTACAAAACAAGATCAAGATTCAATCAATAAGATCAATCTAAACTTTTCTCTGTCTCTGCATTCTTATTCTTCTTTCTTCTTCTTTATTCCAGTTTATAGAGTTCATCATGGATGAACTCTGATTAAGTTCATGGTATTAGAGCACACAATCAATTCTGTCTAATCAATTCTATTACTGTGATTCATCTTCTGCAAATTCCAAACTCTGAAATCTACAAAGATCACATACAAGAATTACATCAAGAAATAGTTTCCATCTATAGTGATGGCTTCTAACAGTGGTGTACATACTGAAGAATCAGCCAATTCAGCCAATGGAGCAACTCGAGTTCAACATTCAGTGGAAATTAATTTTAACCATCTACTATTTTTGTATCCATCAGATGTAATTGACCTGTATATTATCTCTTTTTAGTTAACTGGAATTGAAAACCTCCTAATGTGATTTCGATCCATGAGATTATCTTTCTAGGAAGAAATAAGTTAGGAATGGGAGATGGTTCATGTTCTAAGGATAAATTCCCTCCTGAAATGAGTAACCACTAGGAAAGAGTAAATGCAATAGTACTTTCTTTGATCATGAGTGCAGTAGCCAAAAATCTATTAGGTGGGATCATGTACGCTACTATGATTTGTGTGAGAGGTTCATTAATATTGATGGTTCAAGAACATTCAATATTCAAAAAAAAATTACAATAATGTTTTAAGGAACAACTTATGTATCCTTGAATTACTTAAGGCTGAAAGATCTGGGGGAAGAATTTGAGGCTTTGGTTGCAATACCTAGTTGTAACTGTGAGAGTTCCAAAGATTATGTTGCTCATCTCCAAAAGTTAAAACTATTTCAGTTCTTGATGGTGCTAAATGAATCTTATATTTAGGAAAGAAGTCAAATCTTACTCATGAGTCCACTACCATCTATTGTTGGCCTCCCCATAAGTGAAGGCCAATAACACAAATAATTCAAGAAGAATCAGAATTTGTATTATGATACATGCAAGATCAAGGGTCATACCAGAGAGAACTGCTGAAAAGTAATTGGTTATCCTACTGATTTTAAGTTCAGGAAGAGAATGGGGACCAATGCAAGTGCAAATGCAGTATGTAATGTTGGGGAGGAAAATGCAAGACATAGATATAGTCAACTGGTTCACTTGGCTCACACTCAAATTAACTGCTCCAATCCTACAATCAACTCTGGAATGGGAGGCTTTAGTTCAAAGACAAGTCCCTATGTATTCACTAATGATTAGTATACTTAGATTCTGCAACTGTTAAATAAAGAAGACAAGTCTAAATACTCAGCTCATAGAGAAGGTAAAATAGTAGAGTCAACAGGCTCCACCAATATGGATCCATGGATCATAAAAACTGTTGCAACCAACCATATGGTTGTTGATCTCAGTGCACTAAATGAATCCTCCATAACTAGTACTTGTACTCCAAAAAGTGTATACTTACCAAATGGTGACATATCTTTAGTCACACATGTTGGTTCAACTAATATATTTGGCACTGATACACTTACAAATATTTTTCACTTGCCTCAATTTAAATTTAATTTGTTATTAGTCTCTAAACTTACAAAGGAGTTACAATGTCTTGTATCTTTTTATCCTAATCTCTATGTGTTTCATGATCTCTATAATAGGAAGGTGAAGGGAATTGGTAGAGAAGCTGATGGACACTATATCTTTTCCAATACCAGTACTACCAATGATAATGTAATGATAGAAAAAAGATCAAATCTTATTGATTAGGTTTCTAATTCTGTCTGTGATTCTGTAGTTGATAATGCCAACTTAGACATAGTCTTATGACATAAAAGATTAGGAAAGGCTTCTACACATGTACTTAGGAAAGCTATGCCTATAACTAGTGGTATAACATTCCAAAAAATCAATGAATGTGTTGTCTGTCCTTATGCAAAACAAGTCAGACTTCCTTATCCAACTACCTGTATCAAATCTACTTCTACATTTGAATTGAGGCATATGGATGTATGGGTGCCTTATAGAGTCCCTACTTTTGAAGGAAATAGATTCTTATTTACCATAGTTGATGACTATTCTATAATGACTTGGATATATATTTTGAAACTCAAAACTAATGTGTGTGTAATACTGTCTCAGTTCATTCAACTTATTAGAACTCAATTTGATAAAAACATCAAAGTCATTAGAATTGATAATGGAACTGAGTTTGTCAACTGTATATGTTCTACTTTGTGTAGAAACTTAAGGATTATTCACCAAACTACTTGTGTCTACAGCCCTCAGCAAAATGAAGTGGCTGAAAGAAAGCATAGACACATCGTGGAAATCACTAGGGGCATTAGATTTCAGGAAGCAGTGCCTATTAAGTTTTGGGGTTTGTGTATTAAAGCAGTTGTGTACATTATCAATAGACTTCCCATGGATGTGCTAGATTACATTTCCTCTTATGAGATATTGTATGGAAAGAAACTAAATATCAATCACATAAGAACTATAGGATGTTTGTGCTATGCTAAGATAGTTCAACAATCTGATAAACTTCAACCAGATCTAGAGAATGCATTTTGATGGGTTATTCTGATACTCAGAAAGGCTACTTATTATATGATCATACTAATAAAGTGTTTTTTGTTAATAGGGATGTCAACTTCAAAAAAGATTTATTCCTTTTTAAATACCTGGTACATGGCTCCCAATAGTTAAGTGCTACCAAACTCAATGAGACTCTAGTCAATTGGTCATACATGGAGGTACAGAACATACAAATCTCTCAACATTTAGCACCAATTGAGAACACTAATGATCACATGATACAAGAGTAGGTAACAATGGTGACACGGGCTGATCAAGTTCAAACTCTAAACACGTCTACACCACAGGCTAAAAATCAGGAACAAGTTGTGATCAGAAGGACCAACAGAATCATAAAAGCTCAACTATGGCTCAAGGACTTTGTTTCTCTAAACATTCATCAAAAATAACCTTATGCTTTAAGGAAGTACTTGACTTATGATACATTGTCTCTAATATACCAGGCATATATTGCAAAGTTGTCTACAACTACAGAACCAACTACTTACAGTAAAGCTGTGAAAGATCTAAGGTAGATAAAAGTAATGAAGAAAGAGATTGCAGCACTATAAGGAAACAAAACTTGAGAGATCACTAGCTTACCAAAAGGCAAGAAACCTATTGGTTGCAAGTGGATTTTTAAAATAAAATACAAAGTTACTAGTGAAATTGAAAGGTTCAAAGATAGATTGGTTGCAAAAGGCTATAGTCAACAAGAAGGTATTGACTTTCAAGAGACCTTTTCTCCTATTGTGATGATAAAAATAGTTAGAACAATACTCATAATTGTAGCTTAAAGACACTGGTTTATTCACCAGATGGATATGTATAATGCATTTCTACAAGGAAATCCACATGAGGAGATTTACATAGGCTTACCATAGGGATTCAAGAGCCATAGGGAGAAGAAACTAGTATACAAATGCTTGAAATACCTATATGGTCTCAAACAAGCTCCCAGGTAGTGGAATGCCAAGTTATCTGAAGCTTTAATAAGGATGGGATTCAAACAAAGTCAACTTGATCATTCTTTATACACAAAGAAGACTAATGAAGGTATCACTATTGTATTAGTCCATGTGGATGACATATTGATCACATGTGACACTCTGAGGATGATTAAAGACATAAAAGGAAAACTTTAGTAAGCCTTTAAGATTAAAGATCTTGGTGAGATAAATTTCTTCTTAGGAATTGAGTTTGCCAGGTCAAAGGAAGGCATTTTGATGCATCTAAGGAAATAGGCCTTAGAACTTATATCTAAGATGGGATTAGGAGTAGCTAAACTAGTTGCTATACCTATTGACACAAACATTAAGCTCACAATAAAAGAATATGATGATCATGTCAACAACCAGGAGCATAAAGTGAATGATCTACCAACAAATATACAAGGTTACCAAAGACTCATACGGAAGTTGTTGTATCTAACAATGACTAGACCTAACATTTCTTATATTGTTCAAACTCTCAGCCAATTCCTACAACAAATAAAGAAGTCTCACATGGATGATGTTGTTAGTTTGGTTAGACATATTAAGTAGAAGCCTGGACAAGGAGTACTGTTGTCAAGTCAACCAAAAAATAGAAGTTACAGCTTACTGTAATGCAAACTGGGCATCATTTCCATCCTCAAGAAGATCAGTTACTGGCTATTTTATGAATCTATAGTTTTTTGTAAATCCAAGAAGCAAAATACTATTTCCAGAAGTTTAGCTAAAGCTGAATACAGAAGCATTATTGCAACTGTTGTTGAACTTGTCTGGCTACTAGGATTGCTAAAAGAGATTGGAGTTGAAGTGAAACAACCAGCTAAAATTTATACTGATAGCAAGTCAGCTAAAAAAATTACATACAACCCTGTATACCATGAAATAACCAAGGATAGATTGTCACTTCATAAGGGAGAAACTCAATCAAGGACTACTAACAGTCAACTACATTCCTACCAGGGAACAACCAGCTTATGTACTAACTAAAGGGATCAACAAAGCTCAACATGAATATCTTATATCCAAGCTAGGCCTCCTTAATCTATTTGGGATTACCTAGATTGGGGGGAGTGTTGAAAGAAGGGAAGTAGCTCAGCCCTTTCAACTAACACTGTGAAAATAGCGCTAATAACTTCTGGAAAGTAGTTAGTAACTAACTTTATATCATGTTTCTAATTATGTTAGTTAAGTAGTTAGTATCTAGAACCTTCTATGATTATCTATATATACATACTAACTACACATTGTACAAAACAAGATCAATATTCAATCAATGAGATAAATCTAAACTCTTCTCTATCTCTGCATTCTTATTCTTCTTTCTTTTTCTTTATTCCAGTTTTTTGAGTCCATCTTGGATGAACTCTGATTAAGTTCACCTATGGATAAATTCTATTACAGTGAGTTGAATCAAAGATGGTGGTAACCTCAAACTCCATGTTTTTATTGTTTCTGAAAATCAACAAATCTCCTAACTATAAATCATGCTCATCTGCAAACTCTTTTCAATCCTCTTCAAATCAAAGGCAGAGCCAAAATTTGAACCTTGGGGGTACTAAAATTTAAGACGGGTAAACGACCTCAACTAATATATAATTATTGTTATATTAGGAAACGAGTGCCGATAACAACAATATATGCAATGTAATTTCACAAGTAGAGACTGAAATGATAGAGTGTACGCAGACAATTGATTCGATAGACCCTCAACTCAAAAGTATTTAATATATTTAAAATCAAGCTTTTTTACTAAGAAACAGAAAAAGACCAGTATTTTTTAGATCTTTTATAGAAATTTGGTTTTGTTTATTTAATGGTTCTAAAAGAAATGCATAGTTGTTGTTATATTATATTGGGTATGTTGTTGTTGTTGTTGTTATTGTTGTAAATTAGATTAGATTAATTCAATATTTAAAAATTAAAATTTAGATATTCAAAACTATAGAAAAAGTACTATAAAATTATTATTTTTTTACTCATATCAATATAATGAAAAATATATTTTAAAATATTGATCAAATTTTTATATCGGAGAGAGGAGTGATATGATTTTTTTCCATTTGTTAATGGGCAAATAACATAAACCCCAACAATTTGCTATCTAATTACACTTTCTTCCAACTTTTTTCTTAATTACACCAAATCCCATTTAGATACATAACTTAATCTATCAACAGATACATAACTACCAAACTAATTGATTATCAAAAAGAAAAATAATGGTAAGAGATTAAATGACAGAGCAATTAATGGGATTTTGATTGGAATATGTCTCTTAAATTCCTAAAAATTAGTAACAACTTCATAATCCAAATTTGAATCACCACAATCAACATTCTCCAATCATAATTCTCCCAAATCCTCTAAATCAAAATACTGCACAAGATAAACCAAAACTAAATCAGCAAAAAACGTTTAAAAAACTTATACATACCTAATCCAAAATATATAATTGATGTTGATACATAAGATACAACGTGTAGTTTTGAATGAACTATAAATATAATACATATATCTCAGAATATCATAATCTTATGCATAACCATGATAATCACAGGAAAACCTAACAAATGTAATAAATCTGATACATATATATTATATCTATGTATCATTACTATTCTGATTAGTTGTATATATTTGATTTTATAACCATATACATAAAACTTATGTATTTGTACAAAGTATATCTATCAGATACATATATGTAATATCCCGTATTTTCCTAGCTTAATTTAACTCTTAGTACATAAGTTTTCATATATAAAATTTTTACAATACTCAGAATTTTTTAGTTTAGAGTTTACCATTGCATAGGAAATTCAGTTATCTTTCCAACGATATAAAATTTGCCCAAATTCGATACCCGGGTGAAGAGTTATAGCTATTTTCGTAAAATAGTGTACCAACTGACACATCATCGCATCGCAGAGAGGGTGCAAATGACAATTGTCAAAATCAAGTGAGCCATCGCGATCCCACCACATGGCGCCACCAGCCATTTTCCCAATTGTCACTTTTCAGTGTGACTCTACGATTATGGCACATCGCGCCAAAGGTTAAATTTGCATACAATGGGGTACCGCGATTGTACCATGTCGCGCCAAGCTTCCATTTTTCAGTGAGCTGGCGCAATTTCACTATGCTGTGCCAACATGCAAAATTAGAATTTTCAGCTTTCATTATTTAATTTCAAGGACCATTTGGTAATTTCACAAAGCCCATAATCAGTCCTAAACACGTGAATTAATCCCTAAAAAGCTTACTAAGTCATAATTCACTCATTCTTCCCCAAATTAAATCATTCTTTTTCAAAAGGGAAAAACCCTAGCTTCAAAAAATAAGAGCAATCCTCAAGAAAATCACCAAGAGCTTCAAGAATTAAAATACCTAGGTATGTTGGTGTTCATTCATGGGTTCCTTTCACCCATGAAGTCCAAGAATCTCTTTTTAAACATACAAGATCTTAGATTTGTGATTTTTATGCTTGAAATAGATTGAACTCATGTTCATGATGTTAAATAGATTTCAATCCATGATTAATTATGAGTTTCGTGAAATTAGAATAGTATGAATGATGAATTATGTGATTTGCATGCTAAACCCTTGAATATACAATTGATTATTGTATCCATGATGTTCATGTGTTGACTATTATTATGTGAAACAATCATGCTCCCCAAGTGTTTGCTAAAATGCCTATGAGAATTGAATAGTAAAATCATGATATGTCATTATGTGGTCCCATTCATGTACAAGCTCATGCATATCAAGTATTTGACAAAATGTCTAAACGTATGCATTATTAACAAGCAAGTAACATTATTATTCTTTCAAGATTATGCCATGCTTTATTTTTAATACTATCGAGTCATGGGGGCATTCAATACCCGAAAATCTAGTTGTTTACCTAGCGCTAAAGTAGTTATAGAATAGTCAGGTCATGTCACAAAACCATAGTACTCAGTCAGTTAACAGGACTCAATAAATTCAGTCAGTTATAGAACTCAGTAAAACTCAGTATTAGTCCAGTTCAGTTTAGTATAATAATCAGTGTCATTCAGATAGAAGTAGGATTCAGCACCGAGTAAACCCAAGGATGGGGGCTCACTTGCCAGTAGAGAGTGTGATCCTTAGAAGCAGTCCTTACATTCCAGAACTATGTAGCCAGAGTAGGTTGAGACATCAACCTGCCAGTTGAGGGTATAACAATTCTCATTAGAATACCTATCAGATGAGGGTGACTCTATAGCTTGTCTTTACCTGTGGCACGATACTGAAACCTTTCCAGCTAGGGTTACAGGTTCGACCCCAAATCTATACAGAAAAAGAGCATGTTGGTTAAATGATTACTTCCCACAGTTTAGTTTCTATTTTAGTCTTAGCATAGAACTCAGTTCAGTTCTACAGAATCAGGACTATCAGACACAGTCACCCAGTAATCAATAATTTAGATATTAGTAATCTCAGATATCAGTTACTCAGTTAACAGAACTCAGTACTTAGCTTCAATAAAAGCTCAGATACAGTATACATGTATATACACAGTATTACATACTCAATATTTATAGCAGTTTCAGTTATCCATGTACTCTCATATTCAGTTACTGTTCATGCATATGAACCATTGAATTCAACCTTACCTCATCTAGCATACCAGTACATTCCATGTATTGATGCATACTTTCTCTTTGCGCTATAATGTCTCATATCATAGGTTTGAATGCTCAGGTTCCTAACCGCGCTTAGCTAGATTTAGTCAGCAGTATCAGATTTAGTAGTGAGTCCTCATCTATCGAGGATATGCTTTTATTTAAATATTATAGTACCTTTAGTATTTCATTAGTTGGAGTTAGTTGGGGGCTTGTCCTATCAACTCTATATTTAGACAGTTCAGTTAGAATCTTTTCAGACTAGATTAGTTTAGACAGTATTCAGATTTCAGATGCTTTAGCAGATGTTATTATCTATCAGTATTTTAGATTTTGAACCTTATGGCAATTCAACCTAATTTCTGCATTTCTTTTAGTATTATTATTCAGTGCTTACACCAGATACCAACTTATGGGTAAGCTTGTGATCCTTCGGGCTCATAAGCACTGTGTGGCATTCGAGGTGCAGACTCGGGGAATTACAAACTTTATATCAGAGCCTAAGGTTCAACAGTGCCCTAGGGAGTCTGAAAGCCACGTCTGGTAAAGTCTTGTGCATGTGTGTATTGCGTGCATAGTTATGGACAATAGGCTATGAGGTATTTTAGGAAAAGTTTCCCTTCTTTCAGTAGTCATGTCGTGCGAGTAAGCATGAGCTCAAGTTAAACTCTCAGTCTAATTCTTTTCTTCCTTCTGTTTACAGAACATGCCTTCTAAAAAGAACAACGAAAGAAAAAAGGAAACCAGTCAGCACCTCAGCCCATTCAGGAAGATCCCCTAGATGAGCATGTGTCCCATGCAGAATTTAGAGTTGCTTTCAAAACTTTAGACCAATCAGTAGCAGATCAAAATAAATAGTCAGCTGTTGTTCAGGATAACCCATTGGCTAATACTGCTGCATTCTACATTCAGGACTTCACTCGAATGAATCCTTCCTTATTTTCAGGATCAAAGCCTGAAGAGGATCTACAGGATTTCCTTGACCAGGTGTAGAAAGTCATAGATATTATGGGAGTGACTTCCAATGAAAGTGATGAGTTAGCTGCCTATCAGCTTCAAGATGTAGCTCATACGTGGTTTAAGCAGTGAAAGGTAGATAGGGGTACAAATGCAAAGCCCATAGAGTGGGAAGAGTTTGGTACTGCTTTTCTAGATAGATTCTTTCCCTTAGAACCGAGAGAAGCCAAGGTGTTAGAGTTCATCAATATTAGGCAAGGTAACATAAGTGTGAAAGAGTATTCCCTTAAGTTTACTCAGTTAGCCAGGTATGCTCCCCATGTAGTAGAAGACAGTAGGTCCAGAATGAGCAAGTTCCTGTCTAAGATGTCAGGGAGTGTGGTTAAGGAGTGTAGAACTACGATTTTAATTAAGGATATGGGCATATCAAGGCTAATGGTCCATGCTCAGCAGATAGAAGAGGCTAAGAATAAGAAGAGAAAGAGGGAGAATAAGAGATCTAGAACAGGTAGCTTCAATTTCACTCATTCTAAGTTAGAAGACAGTAACCATTCCCAGTTTCTTCCAAAATCTTTGGTTCCAGCTCTATCCTCAGCCAATGCTACAGTACCTAAGTTCAGAAATGGTAACCGAGATAGGGCGCCAGGCTCTAAATCTTAGGGTAGTATTAGCAGTGCTCGAACAAATCCTCTGTGTCAGAAATATGGCAAAAACCATCAGGGTATCTGTAGAGTTGGCAGTGATGTTTTTTACAGGTGTGGCAAGCCAGGCCATAGAATCAAAGATTGTCCTCAGTCAGGTTTACAGGGTCAGTATAATCGTTCCCCAGCTCAGTTCGATCACCCGAATCACCAGGGTGTAACTTCTAGTACCACCAGTAGGCAACGTCCAAACAAGCTCTATGCACTTCAGTCCAGAAAAGATCAAGAAAGTTCTCCTGATGTGGTCACTGGTACGTTGCAGATCGTTTATTTACATGTTTATGCCTTATTAGATCTAGGAGCTTCTCTATCTTTTATAACTCCTTATATAGCAGTCAACTTTAAGGCCAAACCAGAAGTCCTAACAGAACCATTCTCAGTCTCTACCCTAATGGGTTAGTCTATCATAGCCCGGTGGGTAAATAGGAACTATCCGATTATGATATCTTAAAAAGTCACTTCAGCAGACTTAGTAGAGTTAAAGATGATGGATTTCGACGTCATTCTCAACATGGATTGGCTCCATTCATGCTATGCCTCCGTTGATTGTAGAAATAAAATTGTTCATTTTTAGTTTCCAAATGAACCAGTCCTTAAATGGAGGGGTAGTACTACAGCGCTTAAGGGTTAGTTGATTTCATACCCTAGAGAGAGAAAAATGATATCCAATGGATGTGTCTATCATCTCGTGTGATTCAAAGACTCTAGTTCAGAGATTCCCTGTCTTGAGTCAGTACCAGTAGTAAATGAATTCTCAGATGTATTTTCCAAAGATCTTCCTGGAGTTCCTCCCATAAAAGAAATTAACTTTGGAATAGACCTTCTTCCAGATACTCAGCCCATCTCTTACTTTCCATACAAAATGGCTCTAACAGAACTCAAAGAATTAAAAGAATAGTTAAAAGATCTCTTAGATAAGGGATTCATCAGACCTAGCATTTTCCCGTGGGGCGCACCAGTTTTATTCATGCGTAAGAAATACAGTTCTCTCAAAATGTGTATAGACTACCGTCAGTTGAATAAAGTCATAGTCAATAACAAAAATCCTACTTTCTAGAATCGATGACTTGTTTGACCAACTTCAGGGAGCCAGTTACTTTTCTAAGATAGACCTTAGATCAGGCTATCATCAGCTTAGAGTCAGAGAATGTGACATTCCAAAAATAGCTTTTCAAACCCGGTATGGTCACTTCAAGTTTCTAGTTATGTCCTTTGGTCTTACAAATGCCCCAGCAGCTTTCATGGACTTAATGAATCACGTGTTCAAGAAGTACTTGGACATGTTTGTTATAGTCTTCATCGATGAAATTCTTGTCTATTTTCATAGAGAGAATGATCACGCAGATCATCTCAGGATTGTACTTCAGACTCTCAGAGCCTATCAGTTATTCGCCAAATTCAGTAAATGCAAATTTTGGCTAAGGTCAGTAGCGTTCCTTGGTCATACTATTTTCGGTGATGACGTTAGAGTTGATCCTTAAAAGATTGAAGTGGTAAGAAACTGGCCTAGGCCCATTTCTCCATCAAATATCAGGAGTTTCTTAGGCTTGGCTGGCTATACCAACGGTTTTTTAAAGGGTTTTCATATATTTCATACCCCATGTCTAGATTAACTCAGAAGAAAGTCCAGTTTTAGTGGTTAGATTCCTGCGGAAAGAGTTTTCAGGAGTTGAAGACTCAACTCATCTTATCCCCAATTTTGACTCTACTATATGGTTCAGATGGGTTTGTTATGTATTGTGATGCATCCAGAGTAGGATTGGGTTGTGTCCTCATGCATTGGGTTATGTCCTCATGTATAGAGGTAAGGTCATAGCTTATACCTCTTGACAGCTTAAGCCCCATGATAAAAATTATCTGACTCATGATCTCAAGTTAGCAGCAGTAGTGTTTGCCTTAAAGATTTAGAGGCATTATTTATATGGGGTGCATGTTGATCTATTCACAGATCACAAGAGCTTGCAGTATGTGTTCTTTCAGAAAGATTTGAATTTGCATTAGAAAAGGTGGTTAGAGGTATTAAAAGATTATGACATGAGTGTTTCGTATCATCCGGGAAAGGCCAATGTAGTGGCAGATGCTCTCAGTAGATTTTCTATGGGTAGTGTTGCCCATGTTAAGAATGGTAAGAAGAAGTTAGTTCAGGAAGTTTATCAGCTTACCCAACTAGGTGGCCGCTTAGTCGATTCAACAGAGGGTAGTGTATGGGTGCAGAATAGTTCAGAATCATCTCTAGTTTCCAAAGTAAAGGAAAATCAGGATAGGGATCCCAGTCTAGTTAAGCTAAAAGGGTCAGTCAAGGATCAAAAAGTAGAGGTTTTCTCCCAAGGGGGAGATGGTATATTGCGTTGCCAAGGTCAGTTATGTGTGTCATATCTAGATGACTTAAGGCAATGAATTCTTGCAGAAGCGCATGGTGTGCGTTACTCTATTCATCTAGAGGCCATTAAGATATACCGCAATTTGCGGGAGATCTATTGGTGGAGTGGGATGAAGAGGGATATTACAGATTTTATAGCTAAGTGCTCTACATGTCAACAGGTTAAGATTGAGCACCATAAGCCTAGTGGGTATATGAAGGAGTTCAATATTCCCACATGGAAATGGGAAGAAGTGAACATGGACTTTGTAATGGGTTTGCCTCGCACTCATCGTTAGCATGATTCAATTTGGGTAATTGTAGATAGGACGACCAAAGTAACTCATTTCTTGCCAGTCCATACCTTTTATTTAGCCGAGGACTACGCCAAACTCTATATTAGAGAGTTGTTTAGGTTACATAGATTCCCAGTATCCATCATCTCAGAGAGAGATACCCAGTTTACCTCTCACTTCTGGAAAGTATTCCAAAAGGATCTTGGTACCCAAGTTCACCTCAGTAAAGACTTTCACCCTCAGATAGATAGTTAAGCAGAAAGGACCATTCGAACTCTAGAAGATATGTTGAGAGCATACGTTGTTGGTTTCAAAGGTAGCTGGGATGACCACTTCTCTTTGATTGAGTTCACATACAACAATAGCTATTATTCTAGTATTCAGATGGCTCCATTTAAGGCTCTTTATGGTAGGAGATGTATATCTCCAATTGG
This sequence comes from Capsicum annuum, assembly GCF_002878395.1. Classification (NCBI taxonomy): domain Eukaryota; kingdom Viridiplantae; phylum Streptophyta; class Magnoliopsida; order Solanales; family Solanaceae; genus Capsicum; species Capsicum annuum. The sequence goes on along the minus strand of NC_061111.1, from coordinate 208,841,257 downwards.
TTAGTTCAAGGTAGGTGAGGCTGTAATAGTAAGGCCTGACTTAGTGTTTGATACCTTAGAGAAGGTTCAGTTGATCAGAGAAAAGCTTAGGGCAGCCCAAAGTCAACAGAAATTATATGCAGATATGAGAAGAAAGGATCTCGAGTTTGAGGTTGATGATTTTATGTTCTTGAAAATCTCTCCCATGAAGGGGGTGAAGAGGTTCGGCAAGAAGGGAAAGCTCAGTCCTCGATATGTCGGTCCTTACAGAATCTTCAGTCATTTCAGAAAGGTAGCTTATAAGCTTGAGTTGCCTTCAGATCTAGCCTCAATACACCCAGTGTTCCACGTCTCCTTTCTAAAGAAATGCATTGGAGACCCAACATTCGTAGTCCCTTTAGAGGACATAAATATTCAGAATAATCTCTCCTTCGAAGAGGTTCCAGTCCAAATCCTTGATCGTCAGATTCGTAGACTGAGGAATAAAGAAGTTTCCTTAGTCAAAGTTCTTTGGCAGAATCAGTCCGTTAAGTAAGCTACTTAGGAAGCAGAAGAATATATGCAAATCAAGTATCCTCATCTCTTTTCCGCAAATTTAGATTCAGCAGTCTTTCTTAGATTTACTCAGTTCCATGTTCAGTTAGAGTTATAATCTTGGTATTCTTTACCGTTGCATATCATCTTCACGACAGTCATGCATTCATTAATCAATTCAGCCATGTGCTCATGCATCAGATATCCATGTTCAGTATGAAAACTCAGTTTATCAGTAGCTTTAGTCATGTATTCTATGCATCAGACATACATGTTCAGTGTTTAAACTTAGTTTATTAATGTTTCTCATCTTAATCAGTCTCATTCGAGGATGAATGTTCCCAAGGGGGAGATATTGTAATACCCCGTATTTCTCTAGCTTAATTTAAATCTCAGTACATGAATATTTATATATAAAATTTTTAAAATACTCAGAATTTTTTAGTTTAGATCTTACTATTGTGTAGGAAATTTAGTCAGCTTTCCAACGATATAAAATTTGACCAAATCTGATACCCGGGTGAAGAGTTATAGCCATTTTTGTAAAACAGTGTGCCGACTGGCACATCATCGCGTCGTGGAGAGGGTGCAAATGGCAATTGTCAAAATCTAGTGAGCCATCGTAATCCCACCACGTCGTGCCACAAGCCATTTTCCTAATTGTCACTTTCCAGTGTGACTCCGCGATCATGACACATCGCGCCAAGGGTTAAATTCGTATACAGTGGGGTACCGCGATTGTACCGCGTCGTGCCAAGCTTCCATTTTTCAGTGAGCTGGTGCGATTTCACTGCGTCACGCCAGCATGCAAAATTAGAATTTTTAACTTTTGTTATTTAATTTTAGGGACCTTTTGGTAATTTCACAAAGCCCCTAATCAATCCTAAACACGTGAATTAATCCCTAAAAAGCTAATTAAGTCATAATTCATTCATTCTTCCCCAAATTAAATCATTCTTTTTCAAAAGGGAAAAACCCTAGCTTCATGAAATCAATAGCAATCCTCAAGAAAATCACCAAGAGCTTCAAGAATTAAAATACCCAAGTATGTTAGGTGTTCATTCATGGGTTCCTTTCACCCATGAAGTCCAAGAACTTCTTTTTAAACATACAAGATCTTAGATTTGTGATTTTTATGCTTGAAATAGATTGAATTCATGGTCATGATGTTAAATAGATTTCAATCCATAATTAATTATGAGTTTCGTGAAATTAGAATAGTATGAATGATGAATTATGTGATTTCCATGCTAAACCCTTGAATATACAATTGATTATTGTATCCATGATGTTCATGTGTTGACTATTATTATGTGAAACAATCATGCTCCCCAAGTGTTTGCTAAAATGCCTATGAGAATTGAATAGTGAAATCAGGATATGTCATTATGTGGTCCCATTCATGTACAAGCTCATGCATATCAAATGTTTGACAAAATGTCTAAATGAATGCATTATTAACAAGCAAGTAATATTATTATGCTTTCAAGATTATGCCATGCTTTATTTTCAATGCTATCGAGTTCTGGGGGTATTCAATACCCAAAAATTTAGTTGTTTACCTAAAGCTACAGTAGTTACAGAATAGTCTTGGTCATGTCACGAAATCGTAGTATTCAGTCAGTTAACAAAACTCAGTCAGTTATAGAACTCAGTAAAACTCAGTATCAGTCAAGTTCAATCAGTGTTATTCAGATTGGAGCAGGATTCAGCACCGAGTGAATCCAAGGATGGGGGCTCACCTTCCAGTAGAGGGTCTAATCCTTAAAAGCAGTCCTTGCATTCCAGAACTACATAGCTAGAGTAGGTTGAGACATCAACCTGCCAGTTGAGGGTTGATAAGGTGTTTTAACCTGTCAGTTGAGGGTACTACTGTTCTCATTAGAGTACCTATTAGATAAGGGTGACTCTACATCTTGTCTTTACCCGTGGTATGGTATTGACACCCTTCCAGCTGGGGTTACAAGTTGGACCCCAAATCTATACAAAAAAGGGACTTATCGGTTAGATGATTACTTCCCACAGTTTCAATTTCAGTCTCAGTATAGAACTCGGTTCAGTTCTACAGAATCAAGACCATCAGACACAGTCACCCAGTTATCAGTAATCTCAGTATCAGTTACTCAGTTATCAGAACTTAGTACTCAGCTTCAGTAAAAGCTCAGATACAGTATACACGTATATGCATAGTATTGCATACTCAGTATTTACAGTAGTTTCGGTTATCTATGTACTCTCATATTTAGTTACTGTTCATGCATATGAACCCTTGCATTCAGCCTTACCTCATCTAGCATACCAGTACATTGCACGTATTGACACATACTTTCTCTTTGTGTTATGATGTCTCATATCATAGATTCGTACGCTCAGGTTCCTGCCCACTCTTAGCCAGATTCCGTCAGCAGTATCAAATTCAGTAATGAGTCCTCATCTATCGAGGATATGCTTTTAATTCAGTATTACAGTAGGTTCAGTATTTCATTAGTTGGAGTTAGTTAGGGGTTTGTCCCGTCAACTCCATATTCAGACAGTTCAGTTAGAGGCTTTTCAGACTAGTCTAGTGCAGACAGTATTCAGATATTAAATGTTTTAGCAGATGTTATTATTTATCAGTATTTCATATTTTGAACCTTATGGCAATTCAGCCTAATTTCAGCATTACTTTCAGTATTATTATTCAGTGCTCACAGTAGGAACTAACTTATGGGTTAGCTTGTGGTCTTTCGGGATCGTAAGCACCGTATGGCATCCGAAGTTCATACTCGGGGCGTTACAATATAATTCACACCTTTGATAAAATTATTTATTTTTGTCAACTATGTATGAGTGAAGAAACTTTTAACTTATATAGGTTATATCAATGTATCAGTAACAGTTCGATAATTCATATATTTGTAATTTAATAGCCAGATACATAAATCTTATGTATTTGTACAATGTATATATTCCAAATACATATAATGTTGCCTTTGATAAATAATTTTTTTGTGAACTATGTATAACTATGTATCAGTAACAATCCGACCATTCAAAATATGTTTGATTTTATTTTAAAATACATAAATTTTATGTATCTTTACAAATTAGATATGTCATATATATGTTATTCATATCTTTCGTAGAGGGTCTCTTTTTGTAACTTACTTCTTCCTCTTTACAGATGCAATAATCGACTTTTTACTATCACTACCAGTAGTCTTCTATAACTTCTTTATCATAGCCGAGTCATTTTGAAATTTCAATCTATTTTTACGAAAATCAATGTCGTTCATATTATAATGACAAGGCGAAAATTCATAAAGAAAGTTAATGGTGGACAGGTGGAGTTGTTAGACCTAATTGAGTAGTAGATGAGAACATGGTGAAAATTCAAAAAGAAAGTTAATGGAAGTTGTAACTTGAATGTTGAAGTAAAAGATGAGAACATGGTGGAAATTCAAAATGGGTGAGTTGAGAAAATCGTCGGATATATTTTCTGATTTTTGGGCGAGATTTGTGGCACATTAGGCAATAATGTGGGTGAATTTTTTTAGATGTATCATAAAAGAGGCAACTATTTTAAGTAAAAAGATATTTTTGTAATTAGTTTAGTTGGATGGGATTTTAAGTAATAATAGAAACTTAAAGTGTGGTTATAAGTAATTTATCTTAATTGGTCACCTCATGCTATTTTTGAAAATCGTCGGATATATTTCTTGATTTTTGGGCGAGATTTGTGGCACATTAGGCGATGTGGGTGAATTTTGTTTAGATGTATTATAAAAGAGGCAACTATTTTGATTAAAAAGAAATTTTTGTAATTAGTTTAATTGGATGAAATTTTAAGTAATAATAGAAACTTGAAGTAATTTATCCTAATTGGTCACCTTATGCTATTTTTGAAAATAACGTTTTTTTCCTAAAGAAATTCCAAAGGAGGAAATACCAATAGAAAATATATGTTTGTAGTTGGGTTCGACCCACAACCAAGGATGACATATAACCTTTAAACCTCCTTCCTTGCCACTTGCCACTAAGCCTTTACTTCAGCCTTTGTTGGAGGTTCCACTTAATAATAAATATACATTTCCTGAAATTTTTAATGCAAATACAGATGCGCAAAAGCTACTGGATTCATCCAAACCCAAACCCCCGTAATTCACTGTGGCTCTGCCCTTGCTTCAAATCTCCGGTCATTCACTTTCATCTGCCACTTTTTACCAGCCTTTTTAAGTATTGCATGTTCAATGTGTTCATGTCCCTTCAAATACTTCAAGAAACCTATAGAAATATTCTACAGTACAACAAATATGCAGAACCAATAAAACTTTGTCCCAAAATATGTCAAAAACTCTAAAAAAAGGGGGATTCAATAAGTTGTACATGTCCCCACATACAATAATAACTAATCTCAATCCCAAACAAGTTGGGATGGGCTATTTGAATCTCCGCTTGTTCATTTAAGCTCATTTCATATATCTATCATTATCATATATACTAACTAAAACAAAAGTAAAAAATAAGTTATATTAAACAAAGTTCACATATAGTAGTTTTGAGGATACACAGCTTGGTCACTGAGGACACGACAATACTATTTTCTACCCGATAAAAGGATAGGCAGTTAGAGTGTGTTTTCATTTTTCTCATGTTCGATTGATCAAAAAATTTGTCTGAATTAACATATAAATACTTTTAGGATAATTTTTTTATTTACCTACCAAACACAAGAAAAAAGTAAGAAAAGTGTTTTGTTTACTTATATTCTCCAAGAAAATATTTTTTCCTTCCTACCAAACACACCCTTACTAAAATTTCAACAAAGATTACATTTTGAACTCATAAATCTTAACCGCAAGAAACAAGAACATTTATGAAGGGAACTCCTTTTTATATTGGTTACCTACACACTCCATCAAAAAAGTTTGATTAAAATTGTGTTTTACTAAATTATTTGTATAAATAATGTTTAGAATTATAAATTTAATTACTATTCCTTTCGTTCATTTTTATTTGTCATTTTTTGCTTTTTGAAAATCAAACTGCATAATCATTGACTAATACTTTAAGATATATTTTTTTATTATATTGATATGAGAAGGATTGCAACTTATACTATTTTGTATTTTTAACATCTAAATTTTCAATTTAAAATATTTAATTAATCCTCTTCGATTTAGCTTTAAAATTTAGTCAAGTTAACATTAGTAAAACGAAATGCAACAAGTAAAAATGAGTTGGGGAAGTGCTACTTTATATAGTTACTTAATACTTGGAATATTATAAAGAAAAAAGTATTGCCTCTATTTCAAAATTGATTGATATTATTTTGACTTGCCACAGAGTTTAAGATAATAAAGAAATTTTTGAATCTTGTAGCCTTACATTAAAAATATGTAAATTGTATCAAAATATCCTTCAATCTTAAGATTGTAAACTTATCATATGAAAAGTTAAAATTAAAGAGTTGCTAAATTAAAATTAAAGAGTTGCTAAAGAGCGAAAAGAACATTCTTTTCTAAACGGATTACAAGAAAAATAAGTCACTTGAAATGGGGAGGGCAACAAAATTTACGGAAAGAGATAAATAATTAAAATATTTATTTTTAATACAACACTATGATTCTATCAAAGAAAAACATTGTACTCCCTGGCTAATTTTACTTTTTTATTTTAATAAAAATATCAATGAATAATTATTCATTTATTTTCATTTATTCTTGCTACTAAATATTACTCATTATGCAATGTACTTTTCAAAACATTAAATTTATTATATTCAGATGATGTTATAGTAAAATTATTCTATGATTTATTATTAAGATGTATGTTAAGTTAATAACGAACAAGTAAAAATAGACTGAGAAAGTAACAATAAAATGAAAATATTTATTCGTTCCGTCTATTTATAGTTGTTTATTATACTAAAATAGATATTCAATATTTTTTGTTAAATTTGAAAAAACAAGGGAAATCTACATAGTTGCCCACAAGGAGCAACTATGTATTGTGGGTAACTACCTAGATTTCCCTTCGGAAAAGGGGTATATTTGAATCCTTTAAAAGAATAGAGAAATATTTGACCTACATAACTAGGCACAAACTTAACTAATAAACAAAAATAAAGGGATATATTTTACCCTTTTCCATCATATTTTTACTCCATCCAAACCTTTTAGCTAGTTGCTTTTGGTTATTTATTTTATGTGTGTTGGCTCTTCTGTATCATATTTGTTGTCTTCCTTAGTAATATGGCTGCTGCAGCAGATCGAATATCCGAATTACCAGAGCCAATTTTACAGTACATCTTGGCTTCTTTACAAAGATGTTGCACCTTTGAGTACATTGTCCAAGACTTGGAACAATGCATGTAAATCACCCTCCTCTTTAAACTTTGGTGATTATTTTTTCTGTTTTGTCATTTAAAGATATAGCAATGCTGGTTGATGTTGTGCATCAAACGTTAACAAAGTCGACGAAAGTTGAAGATGGAAATACTGTAGTGTTGTCTTCCGTTACCATGTTCGTTATGGAAATCTCCTGAAATATACAATTACTGGATTGATACACTCGTAGTTTGTAACATCAAAGAACTTGACCTAGCAATAAAATCCCGTTACAAATTGCCAGAGGCGATCTTTAATGCGAAAGACCTACATGTGTTGAAGGTGAATGGATTTAACATTGAATTGCCTTCTAATACTATGACAAAGTTTGACCTACTTTGTTTACACACATTGACAACTCTGAAGATTTCAAGTTCTGATAAGGTTGTAATGTGATTGCTGTTGAATTAGACACTCCTAATTTCATAAGGTTGTCTTACAACTATCATTCGTTGCCAACACTGCAACTGAAAGCTTCACCTTCATTGGAAACAAAAATATGCCTTGTCGTCTCAGTGATGGATACCATAAGCTCACAAAATTTCTGATAACTTCAATCATTCCCAGTATGCTTGACTTCCTTAATTCCCAGTATATTTACCTACAATTGTTCAAAAAAACATAACCTCAGTTCTGTATCTAAATTTTGGAAGATGAGTTGTATAAAACATTATAGGAATCTTACATAAACAAGTACTTAAATTTGGCCTCAACTGGCAAGTAAACACTTCAACTTTGAGAGTGCACTACTAGACACCTCAATTTGGTCTCAACTGGAAACTAAACACTCCAACTCGTCTCAACTATGTCTCGTAGATATCCAAAGCTGACATGACACATAAATTTTGGAGGTGTTTAGATGATAATTTTGTAAGGTGGCGTGTTCAATTAACACAATAGAGACAAGTTAAGTTGTCTACATGAGCATACTCAAAATTGGAGTGTTTACTTGTCAGTTGAGGCCAAGTCTGAGTGTTTGTTTATGTATTATGCCAACATCAGAGTATGGTCATGCAACGAAAAGAAGATTAAAGAAAATACTTACAGTGGAAATGCACTATAGGTACTGTGTCATTGTTGGTGAGTTCAAACTTGTAAGTATCTCCTACTTGAACACCATTTGCTAGTCTGAACTGCGGCCATCCCCTTTTAATTCCAAAGTGAGTATTGCCAATTCTCCCTAGACACACTGACCATAATCTCTGTTTTTCATCCACGAGAATCAACTCACATTTATTCAGAAAGCCATTTGATTTTGCAAAAGCCATTGGAAGATACTGCTCAAATTTATCCCAATATATGCATATATCAATACCGCATTATCACAAAACAAGTAAAAAATTGTTAAAATCACTCGTACCAAAACAGGAAATCTGAGAGTGTAAGGTTGAACAGTAGATATAAAATGAGGGTTGGCATCAGCAGATGTTGAAGCAGCTATTTGTGATTCAGGAGTAGTCACGTCCGAAGTCTTAAGCCTAACGTCTGTTATTGCTTTAAAGTAACCAAGAAAAAGAAAAACAAAGAAACACTACAATCAGAAATGGAACGAAAAGGCACAACTATAAAGTCTTTTCTCTTCACACCTTTATCCGGCCTTCTTTCAGCATCCAATTTTTTCTTCTTTACTTCAGGCTGGAGGGATGGACTTCCTCTCAAATCTAGTTTTAAAACCAAAACAAAAACATTAAATTCAAGTAGAAAGGAACTGTTATTTGTTGGGCATATACTTTTTTTTTTTTTGGTTAACAGAGGAATTTGCTGGGCATATACAACTAGTATCTTTTCTGATATTACTCAATGAAGTGATTAATAGCAAGATACTTTTGCAGAGCTACCCAGAGTACATTGCTTCTAAGAAATATCCTTCTTCCACACTCTTCAAAACGAAAAGTCTCTAGAATGTAGACTTTTGTCCTCAATTGAACCAGGGAAATGGGGCATTTCTAGGACAACATAAGAATTTGAGATATATGTAAGATAAAGTAGTAAAATCCACAGCAGAATGCTATGCCAAAGAAGCAGAGGATAATGTAAAACCACGGCAACAAAAGGGAATCGATCAGCAGTGTCAGAATCTTAAAGCTAAAAAAAAAAAAAGGCAAATGCAGATATATGTTGAAAAGAATATCAATCAAGATCAGATAACAGAACATGGATAGACACAAAAACTCGGAGGAGCAGTGACTAAGACAAAGTAAGTAAATGAAGCACACGCACAAATAGATGGTAGGTAATACGGGTTCTACTTTGAATGTTCCAAATCTATCATATACAATTACCCCTATTCCTCCAATTGTTGTGAACAATGGATATCGACTCTAATGTGTGTTTAGTAATTATAATTCAGACCATAGAAATCGCATACCTGCAAAAGTTAATAACTAGATAGGATCCTTGTAATCATAAAGTCATCCCCCCGTAATTAATTTAAAGTAGGACATATTTAAAGAGTAGAAAACATGATGGAATTTTAAGACAAGGGTTTAGACGAGGAACTTGCCATGAAATCTAAATATAGGTGTTTCTCCATTGGAAACTATCTCAAACAGTAAGTGATCTCCTTCCTTTAAGCAATTCGTAATGCAGAATTCATGCCAACCACTTCCAATGAAGGTGGCTTTGCCGCTTGTGTACACACCAAATGTCCATGACTGTTGCTCGTCCCTTACAATTATCATACATTTCCTGTCGTTGAGTCCGTTTTCTTGTGCAAATTGTTTAGGAATACACTGAAACAGTTTATAACCAGTTGCAAGTAAACAATCAATATGTATTTGTGTTCTAAACTTCCAAATTATCGAAAAGATGTGCAGGAAATGAGTTCAGCTTTTTTTCCTTTTTCTTTTACTAGTATCTTTTTTCCTTTTTTTTTTATTCAACGTAATGGTAAACGTATAATGTACTTGTGAACTTACCAGACAATACTTTGAAAGGCTATAAGGTCTAATAGTACAAATGAAATGAGAGTAACTGAGATGCATGTCCATATAACCAGCTTCTACATTGGGTAAAGCCTTGCCTGATGTCTTGATGTTGAGCCTTGGTTTTCCTGTTGAATTTGTTAGCTAAACAAAGTCATGTCAAAAAAAGAATACAAAGATAAAAATTTGGCCACTCGGCCAAAAATATTTATAGTCGCTAGTCTTAATACATATATTATACATCTGTTGGCTATTTTTTCAGGGGCAAACAACTATTGAAGTTAATTTCTCAAAAGTAAAACTTCACCAACAAAATTACTAAAATAATAGCTTCAATGAGATAGAGCATGTCTTGAAAGGCTATCTTTCAGCTAAATGCAATTTTTGCATAACCTATGGAGTTGGATACTATCTCCAATAGTAATACCATCACATCAAATAGGATGAGGGAGCAGTGTTTTCAAATTGACTAGCACTGGGTAGTGCTTACAATTGATTAAAAGTCAACTACTTAAGGCGTTATTTTTTTATACATGCCATTTAGCCTTCTAATGTCAAGGCCTCAATGGGTGTGGTGTCGTGATTGAGATCCCTCCAACCTTAATCAGAAGATATCTAGGATTTGAGTGATTTTGGAATGGAAAAACATTGGTAGGAAGCACTTCTGTAAGCCTTTTGATTTTACAAATGACATTGGAAGATACTGCTCAAATTTATCCCAATATATGTATATATCAATACAGCATTATCACAAAAAAAGTAAAGAATTGTAAGCTAAGGTTGCTGTTACATTTGTTAGAATCACTGTTAACAAAACAAAAAATATGAGGGTGTAAGGTTTAATAGTAGATATAAAATGAGAGTTGGCATCAGCAGATGTTGAAGCAGTTACTTGTGATTTCGGTGTAGTCACGTCTGAGGTCTTAAGCCTATCATCTGTTATTGCTTTAGAGTAACCAAGAAAAGAAGAAAGAAGAAACATTACAATCAGAAATGGAACGAAAAAACACGGGATATTTGAAACAAGTAGAAAGGTTTTTTCTCCAAACCTTTATCTGACATTCTTTCAGCATCCAAATTTTTCTTCTTTACTTCAGCCTGGAGGGATGGACTTCCTCTCAAATCTAGTTTTATTGATTGAAACAACAATGTCAGAACTGAAACTGAAGATGAATTTAAAACCAAAATAAAAAACATTAAGTTCAAGTACGAAGGTGTTAAAATTGATCTTGGGCCTAACTCACACCCCAAAAGCTAGCTCGTGAGGGGAGGATTGCCCAAGACTATATAAGGAGACCAAGGACATTTTAACCCACCGATGTGGGATTCCAACACCCCGCACGCCCAGGGCTGGACATCTGGAGCATGGACAATATAAGACGGGGGGCCCAACATCGGAAATAATGAACTGGGTGGGCCTGGCTCTGATACCACGTTAAAATTGGTCTTGGGCCTAACTCACACCCCAAAAGCTAGCTCATGCGGGAAGGATTGCCCAAGACCATATAAGGAGACCAATTTTAACATGGTATCAGAGCAGGGCCCATTCTTACCCAATGTTGGGCCCCCGAATTGAGATGTCGGGGAGATTGTCCACGCCCAGTTGAGGTCTGAGCCCCAATTGAGGATTGAGGTCTGGGCGTGAGGTGGGGTGTTAAAAAGATTGAAAAGAAAGTTCCACGTTAGTGGTTAATGAAATGGGTGGTCTCTTTATAAGTCTTGGGCAATTCTCCTGCTCATGAGCTAGCTTTTGGGGTGTGAGTTAGGCCCAAGACCAATTTTAACAGAAGGAACTGTTATCCGGGCAACAAGTTACTCAGACTCAGGTGCAGATCTAAAGGTTGGATCCTTCATGATCTAAATTTTAAGATCCAAGGGTATAGACACGGATCTGGGGATTTAGCTAAAAATAATTCTAATATCTAAAAATAGAGTATATGTCTAAATAATGAGACATTAGGTGAAAAATTTAAAAGGTATTCCAGGGAGAAAATTGAGGAGATTCCGTTTCTCAATGCCACCTTAGCTTTTATTTTGATTACATAAATCATTGTATTTGTCCCGAATTTCTCCGTCAATTTTGGTCAAAGTACCCAAAATTGGTATATCAAACCTGGTACGGATCCCACACCCACGCTATGTCGACACCAGTGCGGTCCCGAAAGTGATCTTCGAGCAACTTAGGTTGGCCATATATAACTAGTAGCTTTTCTAATATTACTCGATGAAATGATTAATAGCCAGATACATTTGAAGAGCTACCCAGAGTAGCTCAAAGGGATTTATACCAGAATCAAAAGCTTCTCACACTAGCATTGATTTTCTAAAGACAAAAGTAGTGCGATATTATTTACTTGTACATTGCTTCTAAGAAAAATATTTCCTTTACACTCTTCAAAATGATAAGTCTCTAGAATGTAAGACTTTGTCCTCAATTCAACCACGGGAATTGGGCATGCATTTGTAGAACAACATAAGAATTTGAAAAATATATAAGACAAAAGTAATGAGATTCACAGCAGAATATATATGGCAACAAAATGGAAGCAATTAATAGTGGCAGAATCCTAAAGCTAAAGAAAAAGCAAATGCAGATCTACATCGAAAAGAATATCAATCAATGTCATTCAACAAAACATGGATAGACTCAAGAACTCAGAGGAGCAGTGACAAAGACAAAGTAAGTAGATGAAGGCACACACAAAAAGATGGTAGGTGACTCTCCAAAGCAACAAGAGGTAATATGGATGCTAATTTATATGTGGGACGTCTGTGTCTACTTGTTCAACTTTATGATAGTTTAAGTGCCTACTTGTGGACACCGAAGTACAAGGGCATGATGCCAACTGAAGCCAAGTTGAAATGCATGTTTAGGTATTATCCCAATTATAATTCAGACTGTACAAATCGAGAACCTGCAAAAGTTAATAACTAGATAGGATCCTTGCAAATCATAAAGTCATCCCACTTAATTAATTTAAAGTAGGATACACTTAAACAGTAGAAAACAGGATGAAATTTTAAAACACGGGCTTTGATGTGAAACTTGCCATGAAATCTGAATATCGGTGTTTCTCCATTGGAAACTATCTCAAACATTAAGCAATCTCCTTCCTTTAAGCACTTCGTAATGCAGAATTCATGCCATCCACTTCCAATGCAAGTGTTATTGCCATTTGTATACACACTAAACGTCCATGTCTGTTGCTCGTCCCTCATAATCATCATACATTTCCTGTCATGGAGTCTGTTTTCTTGTGCAAATTTCTTTGGAATACACTGAAACAGTAGCCAAATAAGCAATCACTATGCATCTTTGTTTTAGACATTCAAATTATAAAAGAAATAATTGTTCTCATAAACTTATGCAGGAAATGAGTTCATCTTTTTTTGTGTTCGTTCTTTGTTTTTGTGCAGCGTAATTGTTAAAGTACAATGTACTTGTGAACTTACCAGAAAGTGTGCTGAAAGGCAATATGGTCTAATAGTACAAATGAAATGAGAGTGACTGAGATTCATGTGCTTAGCAGCTTCTACATTGGAGAAAGCCTTGCCTGATGTCTTGATCTTGGGCTTTGGTTTTCCTGTTGCATTGGTTACGTACACACAGTCAAAAGAAGAATCTATTCAACTTTTCAAATAGTAATACCATCACATAAAATAGGACAAAGGGAGTACTATTTTCATATTGTCTAGTACTAGGTAGTGTTTACAGAGGAAGTACATGCTTATGATTTTGAATTATACATTGTTGCATGATAATACGGGGACGCATGAGCAACAATCATTAGAGCAGTGTGCTTGGATTTGAATTTGGATTCATCTATGGACAATAAAATCCAACTTGGATCTTGAAGGAAAATGAAGACAAGGAATGCCCTTCTTTTCTAGATCCTGCCACATATTATATTAAAGCTACACTTCATGCATTACGTAGTGTTTGTCTTCAAGATTTTTGAAATAACAGTAATGAAGATGAAACTCTACTTAGAACAAGGAGAAGTACCTAATCAGTTCATGGAGACCTTTGGAGCGCTCGTGTGAAACTAATGAGTTTTGAGATCTACCAAGAAACCATATTCGGTTTTCACAGTAACTGTAATTCTTTAAATGAAAAAAAAAAAAGCAAATAAACATTATTTTTTAGCAGCCTTTCTATCCCACGAATGCAGTGGGGTAAGGTCTGCAAACACCCCAAACCCATACCCCACTTGTGGAACTGTTCTAGGTATGATGTTGTTGTTTTATTGTTTTCAGAAACAGTCTTCCTTCATGGCACTCAAAAGAAAAATGAAACGAAGGCATGGCAGTAGACGGAAAAGTAACAATCCAAAATAGAATGCTATGCCAAATAAAGAGGAACCGGGGCAACCAGTTGCAGAACATTTTGTGGCTGTGGTTCTGTTAACAGAACATGCATAGACTTATAAAATTCGGAGGAGCAGTGACTAAGGCCAAGTAAATGTAAATGAAGCACACACAAAAGATAAGACTACTCAGTGAGGAACCGTATATGTTAGGACTTCAAAAAAGATATAGTATGGGAGAGGATGCAAGATCGGAGTTCAATGATAATTACAAGTAGCAAAGGATAAAATGAAGAGTATGTCGATCAAAGAAAATGATATGAAATACATATAGAGATATTACTTTACGCCACAATTTCCTTTTTCTATTAAGCAAAAAATGTATAGGTATGTAGACTGTAGTACACACTTTAGACAACCAAACCAAAGGAAAAAAGATCCATCTGATACAAATATTTGTAAATAACACACGTAACAGTAGCAGTAACTTACTATAACTATTAAGGGCTTGATAAAAGTTCATCCAAAGTCTGACGACTCGATGCTGCGCCTCGGTTTTTCTGTTACATCATCAGTAACTTGAATTTCTTAAAGGGACTAAATGGTACATCGATGATGAAGACTAATATAGACAACACCAACTTTCTGGGTATTGAGGCGTAACTGTTTGTATCTTCAAGAAATTAAATATGAAAAATTGCACTCAAAACAAGTAGCAGCATTTAAATATCCACCAAAGTTTTTTGGCTGATTACTTCTTGCACAACTCATTACTTCTTGTCAATACGTACCAAGTATTTTTCAACTTCCTTTCCTTCATATTAATTTACTTCATAGTAAATGAATTTATCACTTATCTAGTTTTTTGTATTATAAAAGAAGTTTAGAACCGGAATAGATCACAAATAGGATTATGTAAATTCACCTTTGAATTCAAAATCCTTGGAAATCTCTTCAACAATATGAGCTTCTTCTTCGTGCTCTTCTTCCTCGTCTTCTTCCTCTTCGCCGTCCTCTTCTTCCTCGTGTTCTTCTTCTACATCTTTCCCTTCTTCTTGCCGCAAATACTCTGCATATTCTCTCTCACAATGAGTTGAATCAAAGATGGTGATAACCTCAAACTTCATGTCTCCGTCATGTCTAAAAATCAACAAATCTCCTAACTGCAAACCATGCTCCTTAGCGAACTTTTTCCAGCCATCTTCAAATCGACGGCCGTTCACTTTCACCAGCCACTCTTTGCCACCCCTTTTTAGTAGTGCATGTTCAATGTGTTCATGTCCCTTCAAATACTTCAAGAAACCTATAGGAACATTCTGCAATACAACAATATGTATAATCAGAATAACCTTGTCCCAATATGATATCGTCCTTTCTAATTAGCCAGAAATTCTAAAATGGGATTCAAAAGACAGTACACCAAAAAGATTAGATCTTTTATACAGAGAAGATTCAAAAGGTTCTACACATATATTATACGGAGTACACAATAGTAACTACGTCTCAGTCCAAATTGTTAAGAGTCACACATCAGAAACGGGATGGTCAATTGACCTCCTTATATGGACTTGGACAACCCTCGCCCCACCACACCTCCCCAGCTCCACCTCATTCAACCCCAGTCATTTTTTAGTTTTTCTTACCCCCACCCAACAAGCCCACCTACATCCACCACCCCACCTACCCCCAACCTTCCCCTCCTCCACCACAATACACATCACTCTACCCCTAACCCCACCCCACCCCACCCCCAACCTTCCCCTCCCCCACTACAATACACATCAAACTACCCCTAACCCCCCACCCCACCCAACCTTCCCCTCCCCCACTAAAACACACATCACTCTACCCTACCCATTCTCATTATTCTGTGTTACATATTTACAAATTATTTTAGGATAATAATTTTTACTCGCGTACCGAACACAAAGAAAATAAGTAAGAAACAAGTTATTTTCCTCTAAATACATTTTATATTGAACACACCCTCAGATTATGCTTTTGATCTTTAGTATACATGTCTCTTTTCAATGATGAACTACTACCAGGCCATCCCTTTCCAACTTCCAAGTTTCAGTAATGTGAAAAACTTACAAAAAATTCAAGAAAGAATACATTTTGAACTCATAATAGTAAATTCCAACAACCAAGAACTTCAAATCTGAATCCTTCAAAGTCTACATTACACATACAGCATACAAACTAAAGGAAAACAAAAAACATGAAAAGTGTTACCATACTTACAATTCCATTCTTGAACCCTGGCAAAATAGGCTTAAAAAAATGAGGTTTTCTTGGAGGAATTTTCATGATGCAACTTTAGTGTAGAGAAAAAATAGGTTTTTTGGTGTTACCCATTAGATATATAAATGAAAAAAATACAGAGAAGCATTCAATGGAAATTGTACAGAATCTTGAAAAGTTAACAAACGGAATGAAAAGCAGAAACTTTTCATGTCATAGAAACTAGTAAACCAATATTACTATGATTCTATGAAAAGATCAGTCTGATGATTATGAAAAGCAACAAAGAAATAAAATCAGATGGTGTGAGAAAAAGGTACCTCTCAAACTTAAAAAGGCCACAGTGATGGTTATATCATTTTATTGTATGAGGTGGAGTGTAGGCATGTTAAAAAGGTTTATATTCAGAAGATTAAAGTGGCGGAGATGAGAATGCTTCAGTGTATATGTGGGTGTATTAGGAAAGATATAATTAAAAGCCAAAGTTATACAGAGTGATGGTTAGATCGATTTTGTTGTATGAGGCGAAGTATTGGCCTGTTAAAAAGGTCCATATTTAAAAGATTAAAGTGACGGAGATGAGAATGCTTTGAGGTTGAGATGGTTTTGATCATGTGGTGAGGAGGAGCACAAATGCCCTAGTGCGAGGGTGAGAGGTTGGTTACGGATGGTTTCAAGTGAGATAAAGGGTGCAGGGATTCGAACCCAAGATAGGAGACAAGAAAGTTACATCTAAAGCCAGAGCACCCAGTCATGTTTTTGTTCTCTGGGTGCTTTTTTATATATTATATCATTTTTTCACTGTTTCTTATGTAATTATACTTATTCTACGCCGAGTTTAATGGGTGCCAAAGCACCCAAAAAAAGCAAGTGGGTTCGCCCATACATGAAGCAAGTTTTAACTTATCGAAGACATGATCCTGGATAGGAAGTTGTGGAGGAGGCGAATTAGAGTAGAAGGTTAGGCTGAGTTAGGATGCTGTATGTTTTAGCGTGTACTTGGGGTATCTTGCTTCTGGTATTATTGAATATGTTAATTTCTAGTGTATCTTATTCCATTATTGTTCCTTATCTTATCTTATATTGCTTTACTTTGAGTCGCGGGTCTATCAAAAACAGTCTCTCTATCTCACATTTAAGGTAGTGGTATGAACTGCGTATGCTTACCCTCTCCAGACCTCATTTGGTGAAAATATACTAGATATGTTGTTGTTGATGATGATGATCAATGAGGGTGTAACTTTACAAGTGCAATCTGAAATTAACATAGTGAAATTTTAATATATTATAGAAGAGTGAGTTGTAGGACAATCAAGGGCAAAATTATCATTTCATAAAAACAAATAGAATATTTATTTTGTATGATATAACTTCATAAGTTAGCTATATGATCAAAATGACAAAATAAGCAAGCATCTTTGTCTAACTCCAAATGTGTCTAATGATGTGACATCTAAGGTGGACACTACATTTTTTTCAAACACAATTTTTTCATAAAATACTTTGTATATTTGTTTTGCCCATTTTTGATTCGAAGGGTTGGAAAACATTATTTTTTAACTTTTTAAACTATTTCAAACCTTAAAGAAAAGTTTGAAATAGTTTAAGAAATTTCAGAGTCGCTACTTGATTTTTGAAAAAATATCAAGAAAAACTAAAAATATTACTTACAAGATTCGAAATAAAAAAAACCTTTTAAGTTTAGAAATTTCTAGTAAGTGGTTCCTATTAATATTTTTGAAAAAATTATTTAGGCACCAAGAGTATCCGCTAACTTGCAGTTATCCGAGTAACAATACAATACATGCAATTAATTGAAATGATACAAGAATATGGAAAAGCCTTTTATTTGAATTTGAAATTTAGAAGAGACTGTTTGGCCATAAGAATTTTTCCCTTTTTTCGGATTTTTTTTCACTTTTTCATTTTTTCGAAAATTGTGGTGTTTGGTCATGAAAATTCGAAAAATTATTTTGGAGTTGGATTGTTTTCACAATTTTCCACTTCCATTTCCAACTTTCATTATTATTACATATAACCCCAATCTTTAAATTTTTACACAAACCCCTCTTATAACTGCAACCAACCACCAAAAAAAAAATATTATTTGTTTTCTATGATACAACATCATTTTTAATTGTTACAGATATTCTAATCTTTTTTTCTTATTGTAACCAAAATTTACTAACGTGAAGTAAAAATAATAAATGACAATTTATGGCGAAAATATATCAACTTTATTTTGAATGAACTATATTATAGAAATATAAGGCCTAGTACATTATGTTATTTTAAAATGAGAAATTTAATATTTTTTTCTTGTCATTCTAATTTTCCATATATGTCATATAACGACTATGATGATTTTAATAAATTATTAAAAAGTGGTCAATAAAGTCCCCTATCAAACAGAACGTAATGATCCATATTGACGATTACCTTATTTTGGTTTTATGAATTTTCAACAGAGACGAGTGTGGTAATTAGCTTAACAAAAGTTTGTTCTCTTTACCAAAAAAAATAAAAAATCAAGGAAAATCAATATCATCAATAAAGAAAAAGCAAAAAATTAGTACTAATCTATTCAGAAATATTTCATCCATAAATTTTTTTTAAAAAGATCAAATTCAATAAAATAATTAATTCAAGTGAAAGTAATTAAAAATTTTCATCAACAAATTTAAGAATATATAAAATATATTTATATCCATCAATCATATTTATCAAAATATATTTACTCTATTTAATCGATTATGGTTAGATAAACTTATTTAGCTCGTGCTTGTGATATTTTTATTCAAATTTTAGAAGAATAACAATCATAATAATTAGTTTGTTGTTAATTATTTTATCAATTGAAGACATATAAATTATTTTTCTTAACATTTGGTTGTATGTTAGCAGGTAAATTAGTAGTTGAGTGATTTTGATAATTTTTAAAAGTTGAAGGCATAAAATCATATTTAAAAAAGTTTTTTCAAAAATCTAAAAAAAAAATTCAAAAAGGCATGGCCAAACACAACTCCAACTTCGACTTTATCTTCAACTCCAACTTTAACTTTGGAAAAAAAATAATTTTTATGGCCAAACGGCTACTAAAAATTATGAACGGTTGGAAGGAGCGGGGTAATAAGTAAAATAAAAAGGGGTCTGATTTGGAGAATTGGGAATCGGATCAAACTTGACTTTAAAATAGGTCTATGTTCTTTTTTAGGTATGTGCTTTTTTTTTTAGGCGGGAAAAGGGTAAAATTTACCTCTACTTTAAAAGATTGATTAAATATATTATTCGTCCTATTTTGAAAATAAATATATCTTTATTATTATACTTTGATGTCAAATTACTCCTTTATTTTAAAAAAATTGGCAAATATACCATTTGTCATATTTTAAGGTTAAATTTATCTTCGATGTCATACTTTGTAATTAAATTTACCTTCATTATTATAAAAATTTTCACATGTGCCCTTTCTTTAATAGAAAAACTCAAATCAATATTAAATACCCCATTTTTTAAAAATAAAACACACTTTAATCTCATCTGTCCGACCCAGCTTGAGCCATACCCTCCCTCAGTTTATGGATCTGCGTCAATGCAGAGCTCATGAAAAATAACATTTAGCAATCAAAATTAAATTGCATCAATGTGGATATTTATCTGGATGATTGAGTTAAGAAGTCTCTTTATGTGTCAATCGTGATATTTCTTCATTCTTATGTCCTTACATACAATTTGGATCTACACAAATTTCATTTGCTCAGATAAAGTATCAACTGATTCTGGAATCTAGATGCACATACAATTGTATATCAAGTTTTGAAATTTAAACATAACTTGAATAAGAGCAGAGCTTTTAATAGATATTTTCTCTAGTTTCATGTTTCTGCATTATCCCATTTAGAGGTGAGCAAAAATTAAATCGAATCAATAAAAATGTTATTGATTTCTACAAACCTATTCAATCTTTTGAAAAATTATAACCTGATAAACTTAAATATTTTCAATTTTCTCTCTGATAAACCGATGACGGGGCTTGCAACGACGACAATTGCATAGTTTGTGGACAGGATGGTAGACTTCTTATTTTGTGAAATTTAGGGCTGCAAGGCATATGTCATGTTAGCTGCTATTGTTTTTATTTTGTGAGCATTTTTTATTGATGTCACATTAGTTGCCAATATTACATGACATTGAAAATTATTGCATCAAATTGATATTTATTTTATGGGCATTTTTTTATCGATTAAATCGAAAAATGAATCGTTAAAGATCAAAAATCAATAAACTGAAAAGCGATAAAAATATTTTATTAATTTATTATTGGTTTAACATATTTAAAAATCGAAAATCTATAAGCAAAACCGATATTACATAAAATCGAACTGAACCGACTGATGCACGCCTTTAATCCTATTCAATATTACTTTTTGTTCATTGGTAAACAACTTACTATTGCTAAGTGTTGAAAGAAGACTGAGGGAGGGGTAAGTTTATTTGTGTATTTTTGTGGTTCGAATTGGGCGGGTTAGATTAGAATGTGTTTTATTTTTTAAAAATGAGTCATTTAATGCTGATTTTATCTTTTCTGTCAAACGAAGAGTACATGTAAAAAGTTTCTTAACAACATGGATAAATATGGCCCAAAGTATGATATCGGAGGTAAATTTGACCTTAAGTATGACGAAAGGTATATTTAGTCAATTTTTCAAAGTAGAAGAGTAAATTTACCCTCAAAGTATGAAAACAAGGGTAAATTTGACCGCAAAGTATAATAAAGATATATTTAATTAATTTTTTAAAGTAGAGGGTAAATTTGACCCTTTTTCCTTCGTTTTAACGGGCTTGATCAATTAACTGAAAATGAGGAGGATCAAAATTGGTTGTCAACACCATGAACTTTATATCATGAATCTCTCAATTAGCATAATTTTTTTTCGTTAAATGTGAGTTTGTGATATGAAGTCATTTCTCAATCAACTTAAACTTATCTGACATATTCCATATGTACTTATATAGTGGGGTTTGAAAAGAGTAAAGTGCACACAGTTCGTACCACTACCATTGGATGAAGTTAGAGAGGTTGTTCCCGATAGATTCTTGGCTTAAGAGAAAAACAATCTAAAATGACATAGGAGTAATAGAATAACAAGAAAGAATAGGTGGCAAAACAATCAGATAATAACACTAATAATAAAGAAAGTTCTTCCTCTTATTTATTTGTTCCGGCAAATATGCCTTACAAAGTATGACAAAACTGTAAGATACATTAGACTTCATATTTGTCTTTCTTGATTTCTTGAATCATTTCACCATGCTTTATACTCTTGTACCACTTAGTGCATGCTATGCTATATAAGAAACTAAATCTAAGATTGTCAAACTAGCTAACAAAAAGTAAAACCTGTCTAGGTGGCCCTCGTTGAGATTTTTCGAGATCCATCAGAACATGTTATCGGTTGTAGAAATTTTCATCACTACACTCACGATTAAGCTGCTCACATAGTTTTCAAGTGATATCGATGTCATGCATAGTGCACTTCCGAAGCTTTTGAGACGATCCGGTGCTTCTTCATTGAAAAATTCTAGCTGACCTACGTACATGAACACTTCCGATGCTCCTACCAGAGAGTCTTGAGGAACCTGCCATAAGATGCTTAGAGAGCTTGAGCCTTCGCAGTGTGTGTAGTCTTCTTTAGCGTACTTAATCCTGTAGCACTCCATAATTGCTGCTGAAAGCATTTCCATCACAGTAATGACAAGTCCAATACCAGAAGAATTGTTACCTATTCCTAGACAGACTCAAACAGCAAGAACTAGGACAAAGTTAATAATAAAGGGCATGGAGAAAGTAAATAGCAGACGCAGAAATTTATCTGGAAATTCCTTGCACAAGGGAGAAAAATCACGACCTGTCTCGAGGATTTCTAAGCTCCACTATATTCAAGAAACTTAAATACTCCAAATCTTGTTCTCTTAGTAATAACTCTATTACAAGGAAGATGCACAGCAACTCTACTGCACCCACACACTAGCTAACTCTAACTGGAAAGACAAGCTAACTCTAGCTTCAGAATCACCTAACTCTAGATGATTACAAAGAAATGAGGGTTACACCACAACACCTACTAATAATCAAACAAACAATGGTAGGCAACATTTAAAATCACAATACAAAGACTCAAATATAACAAGAAAGTAAATTACAACTTGATGAGTTATCAGTTCCCTTTTACAAAATGAGTCTTTGATTCAAGAGCTTTGAGAGAGATATATGTTGTAAGTATATTAAATCTTGGTTTTCTTGTTGGAGAAGATGAGCAATATATGTATGACATAAGAAAACCTAGGAGGAATGTCATTGGTTGAAACAAAAAGGTGGCAACATCTTTTCACCACCTTTTGTACTTGCGTCCAGCTATGAGGTTGAATCTGATAGTGACAGGTAAGTCTAACCTATTTTCCAAGTAGTAGCAGCTTTGTCATCACACAATCTTCAGGAAATAGGTCCCCAACATAAAATTTATTAATTATCAAAACTAAGGACTTCACAATTTTCCCCTTTTTTATGATGAGAAACCCATACATGTCTTTAACTTCGTCAAGCATCCACATAGTACACAACATACACAGCAGGACTCAGTAACATGACAACGCCCAAGCGCACATGCAAGTGGTCGTGGTCTTATCAAGTAGTAAAGTGGCCTTCAAGAAAGCCGAGTTATCGATTCCACAAGGACTTGTTTCAACAACAATTCAATTCTAGTTCACAGTTTAGATTAATTTAGTGCAAGAGTACCAAAAAGAGTTTGTAATTTGTAAATTAAAGAAAAGTAAACGATGCAAAATTTAAAAGTCTTGGAATAATCAATGGAGTAAAGCCCAGGGTTAAAGCACTTCGAACAATCATACTATGTTATTGAATTTCATTCATTAACTTGCTTATCTTGGTTGTTGATTCATAGGGTTAATTGCATGATCATGGTCTCCCGACCTCTAATCTTTTACCTAATTTGGACATTACAACTACATCGTTGAGCGGGATGTAATAATTCAATTAAGCATTTTTAAGCTATCATCCTACGTTTGAATCAAGTAAGGCATCTAAGTACATCCTTGTCCTAGACACTAATTTGAATTCCTTATATTATAAAAGAATACCAACTCTACTTTGTTTATTCCCACGTTCTATATCCCTATTCCCTCTCCCGAGATCAAAAGATCGACAATATATGTATTTTACGGATGATCAATCCATAAAATAATTAAAACAAGAATAACCAAACAATCAAATATGATTATGGCACCTAAAAAAAATTGAATTTAAATTTAATACCATATACTAGTATAACAGTGGATTTATGAAGAGTAGCGTTAGTGATGCTTTCGTATATCTTCTTCTTCTATATTTATTTATATTTGTTAATGTTTGGAGTATGTGGGGGCCACCCTTTCTAATAATTTTTCTAAACTAGTGCTATTAAGCAAAACACCGGGGGGGTGGGGGGGTGGGGGGAGTTTTTTCTTAATTCACTGGAAACATACTTCCAGAAAACAATAAGGTAGCTACTTTGTTTCTTGTTTCTTTCACTCCTTCGCCTCTTTCCCTCTTTCTTTGTTCCTTTTCTATTCGTAACAACTGGGGAAATTAGTCTAAGCAATTTAAAGAGATTAAGAAGATGATTATAGCCGGAGAAAGGATACCCTTGTCCTTACATATATGTTAAAGAAGTTCGAGAAGTTGATTTGTAAAATTTGGAGTTGGGATTGAATCTCAAAAGGTAAATTCTCTATTCCGTTATTGAATGTAATTATGAATGCATATTTAGAGATAATTAATTTGAATCTTGGTACTAGTTCTTAAAGTGGGTTTGCTCAATTGGGTTTCAAAACAAAGGGGGAAAATGGAGAATTTCGATGAAAGAGGAGTTTTAGGATTCCTATCAATCGAGTAGATTTAACGTTGACTTGTATAAGTTGAAAAAATAGAATTTATGTTGGATTCTTGCTAAGAAATTTGAGTAATTTCGGGCATAATCGAAGATTAATGGAATAAATTGTTAAAGGCATTTATGGGTTACTAATGGACATATATGTTATCCTTGTAGTTAGTGAATCGCGTAGCGGCTAGCCGGAACTAGTGGTTGGAAAGGTAAAGGCTACACTTTCTCGGGTTGAAACTTGAGGCTCGAGATATTATCGTAGTTAATAAAGCACTAAGGTATGTAAAGTTAAACCTTCCCTCGCCGATAAGTCACCACCCTATGTCATGTGCTCCTTCCCATTTGATGTTAGTATAATTCTCATGAAAAACGAAAGTGGAATCTCTATATTGCCTTCCATATCATTCCCTTGTTCTACCATCAAGCTTATAAGTATCTATCTTTCCCTCTTTATGTTAAATTTCCATGATACTTTTATATTATCATAAGTTTCTATACTTGAAGCCTTTAGGCCACAATACATATGTGGATACCACACGTTAGGAGTAAAAGTAAATAGTAATGGCATAGTTGCATTTGTATATGCTATCTAGATCATTATCGTAACTCATATGTCATAGGCCTTCAAGGCATTATTTAATAAACATTAACGACGGGAGGATACATAGGTTTGGCTTGGCATATCGCTCGACGTGATTCTGTGCACAGGATCGAGACCAGACCACTATAGCGAGCCCAACCATTGGGCGTACCCGCTTTTGTGGCACCATTTGTATTTGAAGTCAGTTGAAATGTCATGTACTGGTTTTCCCTGACTCGAGCCAACATATGGCATATATGGCCTGCGGGCAGACCCTCATAGTGAGCCCCTGGGCGGGGCATACCTGGATACAAACTGCGATTACCGTTACACATATGGGATCATAGCAGTGGGTAGATGAGCAACATATGCTTTATACTTGCCTCAGATTGCCTTCGAAATGCCATCTTGTTATCATTTATACCACTTATTGGATAAGTGCATCACCTAGGCAAAGTATAGGTCCTATGTTATGATGAACGCTTTTATAAATATTATATATGATGCTGATAAGGTTGGTGCATAGGTTATCATTTCATGTCGTATAGGTGTTATTTGTTGGCTCATACTTTTTCACTTTATTATTTGACTCATATGAGCTTCCGTATTTGTCCAATTGTTATTCTGTCTGCTTTCATACCAGTGCATATTATTTATGTACTGATGTCTCTCTCTCTCTATATATATATATATACTAAATAACAAATGTCCTATTTTAAATACAAATGCAAATGTTTTAATATAAAGTTTTTAATATGAATTTTTAAATTCAAATTCAAAACTATAAATGTAATGTTTATGAAAGCAATTCAGATTATATATTACTTTCTATAACATAAATTAACTTTGAAATGAAAATATTTAGATGAGTTTATCTGTCCGTTTGAAATTGAACTAAGATAAACGTATTTTTAAATAAAACTGATTAAATAAAATAAATTGATATTTGATTTATAAAAACATTGAAATAAGAATTTCTAAAACCTTCAAATACCTACATTTGAAATTCAAGTTTTTTTTTTTGTAAAAAGAAAAAATAACTAAACTGCCCCATTACACTAACTCTGCTTCATGCACCCTCCCACCTCCCCACGTCACGTTATTTGTCAATTTACTTTCAGTGTTTCACAATAACATTTGCATTAAAAAATTTCAATATAAACTTATAACATAAATTTCGCCAAAAATTTCAACACACAAATTATTTTGAAACATAAAATTCAAAAAAAAAAAAGTCATTTCAAAATTCAAAATTTAAAATTTGGAAATCATACATACCTGTCATCATAATTAAATCGTTTAATTTAGCATATTCGTCTTCTTGAACATCAGTCAATTATTCATATTTGCAAGAAAGGAATCTCTTTGCAAACTTCATTTGACAACGTAGTTAATTTAGATTTGGAGTTTAAATGTCTCCAACTCTTAAATAAACATGAAATTATTTGATAGCATCTTCTCCTTCAATCAACCCGAAAGGTGTCTATTATCTTTTTCTCTCAAAATATGAACTTTTGCACTTAAAAATATAAAAGTTATAATAATGAACAAATTTTATCATCTGGGTTTCAATTTATTTGTTTTGTTTTGTTATGATTCTCAGATATTTAATCTTTTCATATATCGACTTGAAATTTGATTTGACTATTTAATTAAATATTTTATTTTTTCAAATGTAAAATTTTATCATCTGGGATAAAGTGTTTTTGAAAAGTTTCATTTATTGATTATTTTTTTGTTATGGTATCATCATGAATGAGTACATCTTAATAAATATATCGACCTAAAATTTTATTGAAAGCACAAAATTTTACTCAAAGGTGTTAACCAGAAGTTATCATTACTCATAATGTGTTAACTACATCTTAATTATTTCTCTAAATGTGTGTAATTTAGTGCTTATTTTGTCATTAAAATGATCGAATTTACTGTTGATTCTTATAGTACAAGTTTTGACATATGCTCCTCTACTTTGATTGAAACTTTTTGAGGTTAGATGAATTTTATGATTTGGTGTTGCATTGGATTACATCCCTTTAATTAGATATGAGTTTAATAAGTTAAATTAAAGAGAATAAATTATGAAATTCTAAACTACGAGTACAAATATGATTATAGACTTGATATGAAATATATTAACCTTTGAATAATTATTTGAGTAGTTTTTGCTAAGAATCCGTGGCAAAGTACTCTTATGAAGGAATATTGACAAATTGTTCCTTTTCACATTTTCTTTTTGCAATAGTTGTTGAGCTGCTATTGCTTTCTTGATGAATTATTTACACTTAACCCTCAATTATAATGAATTTAATGTGTGCTAAAGTATTTCATACATATATCATAGTTTTGAGCTCATTTTTTCCTGCTATAAATACTACACAATGTGCTTTTTATAAGTTGTCTTTCATTATTCGAATGAAAATAGTCAGGACAAAGAACACGGGAGGTTGCTACAAGGGCTAAGGGTAAAGCTTCATCAACAATTGCTATATGGAAAGAAATATGCTATAGTGTAAGTTGGCTTTTGCTGTTAGCTTCTTCTTGAGTGTACCTGTAACTATGTTAGTCCTTTTCATAGTTATGTCCTTATAATTTTACTTTAATTAAAATGCATATTACGTTTTTTGACAATCTATTACCGCTAAACTTACTTTTTTATTTATGTGCTCTTTTGTGCTAACGGGACTGTCAAATATTAAAATATTTTTATTCTCTTTTATCACGCGCTCTTATTCGCATTTATAATATTGTAATTTTTTCATCAACATGCCTATGATCTTTTGGTCCGTTTCTCAATTTTAAATTTAAATTTGACTTGCAAAATCTCACAAAAACGTGAAAGATTATTTAAAAAAATTTAAAAATCTTAATTTAAATTTAAGAAATATTGAATGAAATAGTAAAATTAATTATTTTAATGATTAAAAATTTTCAAAATGTAAATATAATTATTTGTGTAACTTTACCTTTATTAAAGTAGATGTCACTGGGAAAGGATTTTCTATTAAAATAATAACATATTTATTTATATTTAAACTAAGACAAGATAAATAAATAATATAATAAAGTTAGTTTAATAATCAACGTGGTTAATGTTGCTAATGATGCGGTTGTAGAATACGGTGTTTCTTTTTGAATTGTACGTGAAAATTGGCTTCTTTTATTTTGAATTTAAATTTGAATTTTGTATATATTGTTTAAATACATACTTTAAATACATAAATAAATACCTTAAATTGTCATCTTAATTTATATTTTCTCTGTGTTATTGTTTATGTTGTAGGTAACCATATAAGCAATTATAGTATTTCAAAATGAATTACACTTGGAGCACGGTTGTTGATTTTTTTGTTTCCTTCTGATTTTTTTTTTGAAGATAAGTAATTTTATTTAATTAGAGCCCATTTGACTAGATTTATAATTGGGGGCGGCTCAAGCCTATTGGTGGCTTGAAAAAATGAATTGAAGACCTTAATCTTTTTTAAAAAAATTAATATTTTTTTACTTCAAAGTTTATTTTTCTAATTTTTTAAAATGCAAAGTTGTTAAATATGTATTTTTTGAGATGCAAAGTTCTATTTTTTTTGTATGCATTTTTTTTATTTTTTCTACTAATAATACTTTTTTAATTTCAATTTATTTGTCAATTTGACTTGACATGGAGT
The DNA here is from genome assembly GCF_002878395.1 of Capsicum annuum. Taxonomy (NCBI): domain Eukaryota; kingdom Viridiplantae; phylum Streptophyta; class Magnoliopsida; order Solanales; family Solanaceae; genus Capsicum; species Capsicum annuum. Next base: position 208,812,716 of record NC_061111.1, on the reverse strand, counting down.
TTGAAGTTTAAAAAAATAAAGAAGTCTATTGAATCTTTCAGTCTTAAACTAAAAATATATAGAATACATCAAAATATTTATAATTTATGATGCTACAAATGTCATGTGAAAAAATAATATTAAAAAGTTGGCCAAGAAAAAAAAAATTCTTTTGAAACAAGCCGAAAAAGAAAAAAGGTAAACAAATTACAATAAATAGTAAAAAATATTCTTTTTAATAAGTCATATAATAATTCTATTAGTCCTAAGAAAATGAGCCCCTCAAATTTGAAGGCATAAGCCGATGAAAGGTATAGAATTGCTCCTGTTTATAGCTAATGTTTTATAAGTCAAAAGTTATAATTTAAGATTTTAATTTATAAATTTGACTTATTTTTATTATTCATCTTAAAAATAAGTGTTTAAAGACACGTCTAATGTTATTCAGACACCACAAAAATACATAAAAGCTCCTATAACATATTAAATTTTGTCTTTCTTTTTCATTATATAGTTATACCGGTACATAAACATATATAAAGAAATAAACGAATTTAAAATCAAAACTCAAAATTGCTTATTAAAAATAAAAGAGAAATTTCAGTTTGAAATAACTACATATACAGTATATGTTCTAATTTATATATGTGAAAGATTTGCTAAACTAAAGTCCGATGTGTAAATAATCTTTGACTTAGAATATAAATTTAATTTGATAGGATAATCAATAGCGCCTAAACAAGATACAATACACTCTAAGATATTTGTATACAAAATGTATACTCTAAATTAAACTATATTTGTGTTTAATATTTAAATTTGACTCCTAATCTAACATATTGTAATAACCCAACTTTCAAAAGTCAGTAAAAATATTGATCAATCATTATTTTCAACACTAAATTCAAAATTATTTTAATCCCGCTTAACTTAGACTCAATCTTTTGAATTGAAATATGACTTTCTATTTGAATAATCATCTCGATCTTTTTGATTGTCTCTATTATTTGTACTCATATCTATATTTACTTTTCTTGTTTAGCGCCTTCAGTTCATTGTGGGAGTTAATATTCACAAAACACAATTACTATTTTATTTGGAATAATATGAGAATTCTAATTCTTAGTGACTTATTATTTTGATTATTATATAGAACTATTTGAATTTGGTGTTGATCATAAATATATTTTATTTTTACTTTAGCCTATTAATGTCCTAAATATTTTGGATTTATTCATTGATGTATTTGAAGTAGGAAGTAGGAAGTAGGAAGTGCTAATGTATATTAGTTTCTGTCATCTATAAAGATTAAATAGATTTATTACTTTACATCTTAATATTAAACTATAGAATTACTCAGTGAAGTTTTAGATTGTTAAGTTTAGCATGATTTGGGGATTGAGGGTCCATGCATAGAGAGAGTCTGCATAAACTTTTGCGTAATAGAATTTATAGTTTGAGATTAAGTGTACTAAAAGCCCTAAAGTAATTGCAACTGTGATATGATCCTAAAGGGTCGTTTGATAGAAGAAATAAGAAGAATAATTTTGGGATAAATTTTGAGATTATATTCATCCCATGTTTGGTATAAGTATTATTTAATTCTGAAACTATTTTGTCCCACCATTTATACTAAAATATTGAGATTACTATCCAATGGGGATAAGAGATAAAATAATCCCATGAGATAACCCACCGCATGGGATATACTTAGTTATTCCATCCAATGTATCAAACGATTCATAAGTGTCTATTAAACTTTTAATATTATATTAATGTACATATCATTGATAATGTTGAATTCAATAATATTGATAGTCATATTTCATACTTCACAAATTTATTGATTTTATATACGTCAATTTGATGAAAAAAATTATATCAAATAAATTAAATTAGAAAAATATAATTAATTTTCTTTAATATTGTCCGGGCGTCGCGCGGGAAGGTATACTAGTGAATCTAAACAAGAGCTAAAATAAGGTTAATTTTCATGATCTTCAACTTATCGCTCCGACTTAACTTAATCAAATTGAACTTTGCACACTACAAATAAGTTGTTCCACATATAAGCAAACCATTAAAACAATTTGGAACCTTTTAAACATAATAGAATCCAATGAAACCAACTAGATACACAACTAGCTCAAGCTAGTAACACTAGTTTTTCGAGTTGAACTCTAAATGACTCAATTAATTTTAAATTTGTTTGAAAAATACGTTGAACATTGTAAATATGTTCTTGGACACTTACATGCTTATTTATATCATATTAACACATAAAGCACATGAATTATTCTTAAACAAGGGTAAATAAGCTAGAATATTAACAGTAGAATGCATAAATACACCCAACATCACCACCCCGCACTTAAAACCTTATTCGTCCTCAAACAACTCTTTATTCTAAGCATCATAAGTTGAGGAGACTCTACACTTCTACTAAATACAAGACATTCAAGCTAGTACTACAATGACTACACGAAATGCAAGTTTTTAAACTAAGCATGTTACAAACACGATTGAAAGTTCATGAATACTACTCTGAAACATCCTAGCCTCAAGATTTGACTCAACTAGTTGATAAACTCATGCTTATCATTCAATCAAGGACATCATACAAATCACCCACATTCATCAAACATGTGCCCCTCACAACAAGAGAGCTATGTATATCACTCACAATAATGCAATTTATCATAATGGGTACAAGAGTCAAATTACGCTCACTCTTACAAGGAATTCACAAATCACACACAATGAACTATAGGCTTGCCTTTAGTGTAGTGCTCCACTAATATCAAAATGATAAACTTAGGATCAATTAGGTCTTTTTCGGATGGTCATGTGCCTTTATGCTGCTAAAGAAAAGAAATTAAAAAATATGAAGCAACAAAAAAAAAAAAAAAAGAAAAACAATCACCAATATTAAAGAAAAAGAAAGAACTAACGAAAATTTAAAAAAGATAAAGTGGAGCAACAATTTTTTTTTTTTTTTTTTAAAAGGAGGTAGTAGCTGCAAAAAGCCTAAATGACTATTTAGTGAAAATGTCAAAATCAATGACCATTGGCAACATTTTTGGCCGACTGGTCATTTGTGTAATTTTCCCTAAAATAAACCACCACAAATTGTACTAGGTTTGATAATTAGATCACTTCATTTTTTACTTTCCAATGAACTTCTTGTAAAAGTGAGTTTCACTTTATTAGATTAACAAGCGATTTGTATTTGATCAATAATTTTTTAAAATATTCGTATATATCTCTTAATGTTTGATCAAGCCTTTAAAAGTGTTTTTCAAAGTACTTTTTTTAAAATGCTTTTTAAAATGCTTTTTAAAAAAAAAAAACTAGTTTTCTTTAGCTTCTATCAATTTTTGCTATTCTCCAAATGCACTTATTTGTTTCTAGAAGTTTGGTCAAATGCTGCAATTTTTTAAAAACAAGCACTTTAATTTTAAAAAGAAAATAACCGCTTTTGAGAAAAAATAAGTTTCGCCGGACCTAAGGTTGGCATGAACCATTTCAAGCCAATTGAAGTCTAATAATTTTTAATGTTTTAGCAAGTGATCGCAAGTTTAGTAGAATTAGAATCAAGTGAAAATGCAAATTAACTTGTTACGCATAAGCAAGCACTATATATATATATATATCATGATATATAAATAAGTATATGATATATATAAATATCGTTTTCCATCTGATCATTAGTAGGTACTATTACTATTGTTACTTTCTCCGTCTCGAAATAATTGGTATGTATAAATTTTGCACAACTTTAAAAAAAAAAAAATAGAAATATAATTTGACTAATGTATCTCGTATTAATTTTTAAATTTTCATCTATTTATGCGTCTCTTATTTTTATAATAATAATTACTAAGGGTAGAATTAAAAAATAGTTAAGTGAGTGTGGATGGGCTTATACTTTGGTCAAAATAGCTTTTAAGCTATTTTTTTTTTAAATGTTTGGCAAGTTTCAAAATTGTTTTAAAAAAGCCAAAATTTGCTTTTTTATAAGCTAAAAACTAAAAGCTCCAATTCCCAACTTTTTTTTTTTGGCTTATAAGCCCGTATTTTGATCAATTAAAAGACATTTTTGTCCCTCAAAATTTTTTCTTATTCATAAATTACCCTTGTGTAGCCCCAAAATAGCTTTCAATGCTTAATGCTTGTATTAATTGAATATTTTCACTTTTTGTATTTATGATGAACTTAATTCTAACTATACTAGTACTTCTTCATTTGTATAAAACTTCTAATTTATGAAATATGAATTTTTATATATTATTCTCCTTTTTTAATATATTCTTTTAAATTTGGACAATTATTATTGTACAACATATGAATTTCTCTAAAATAAAATAATTCACCAACCAAAATATATGGAGAATACTCATTGAAGATATACAACTTCATGGATGATTAGTGAATGATCCATCTATATTTTATGATGCAACATTTGTATTCGTCAATGTTTTAATAGTGATATTCTTTACTTAATCAACGAGTAATATATTTTCTAATTAAGAGTCTTTTTATCAAACAAATAGTATCATTTGTGACCAACTATTTATATATTAATGTAATTATAATGATTAGTAACGTATATATTTTGCTTAATGATTTAAACTCTTTTAACAGAAAAAAAAAATTAGCGCACAAATTAATAGTTATTCATGAAAATATTTCTAATATATATATATATATATATATATATATATATATATATATATATATTAAAATATATATTAAGTTTAATTTGAATCATTTTATAAATAAAAATTAATAATAATCAAATTTATATATTGTTAACAATTTTAAAGGTATTTCAGACATTTTGACCAAAAAAAGTACTTAATAGCACTTGTTTACCAAACACATCAATAACTTTTTTTCAGTTTCAGCACTTTTATTCAAAAACGTAACTGTTTATTTTTAAAATAAGTTCAGCACTTTAAAAAAAAAAAATTAAAAGCCACTTTTTTCAGTCTATCCAAACTCTTAATCTTTTAAACATGCCAATTATTTGGATACAAATTTTTTAGCAAACATGTCAACTATTTTGAGATGAAAAAAATATTGAAAACTACAAATATCTACCTCAATTATGAGTGATATTATAATTATCCAAAAAAATAAATAAGGGTAAAATAGTAGTGGAAAATCCTTTCTAATTAATCTATATCTATATCTATATCTATATCTATATCTATATTTGTATCTATATCTATAATCTATATCTATATCTATATCTATATCTATATCTATATCTATATCTATATTAAAAGTATAAAAGACCTTAGAAATGTTGTTTGAACTTTTTGCCCTTTATTAAAAGATACGCAATAGACAAAAAATATTTTTTCACTATTTTCCTTCAATTATTATTTAATTATTATATATAAACCCTAATGATGTATATCCTAAATTTTTGGTCTTCTTTCCATGTAGAAGTAGTTTTTCATTAATTAATGTTGGTCTTCTTTTCATGTTGAAGTCCTTTTTTTTTTTTACTACACCATAAGTTTTTATTTTTTCTAATCTTTTAGAGGTGAATCTTTCTATAATTAGGAGTAGCTGACTTATATGTCTTTCATTCATAGGAGGCTATTTTTTAAGCTGTTTTTTCTTAGTTTAGCTTGAATTGCTCTTGATTTAATTTTGTACTTGGGTTTTGATTTTATATTTCGACCCAATTAATCTTCAAATATTATATTTCCTCTAATCAATAATCTATGTGAATGATGTTATGTTACAGTTCTTCTATTTGCTTTATGGTCATGAAACTCTAATTGTGTTTTTTTATTTGCAGGAGCATTCGATTAGTATTTGTGTTGGAATTCCAACACTCTTTACTAAAACACTTTAATCATGTCTTTCATTTTTGTTTACTTCTCAGGTATCATATTAGTGGAAGCAGTTAAAGATTGTGTTAGAGTAGAATGTATATATCACATCTCTTGAGGCGCAATGAGGTTTAATATATGACAAGTATTGATATTAATTTTTATTTCTACAAGATTTTTTATTGCACATAAATACTAACTGAGTGAAATTTATAGATCCTAGGTAAAGTCTCTTGTTATCATCTTTTGTCTATTGTTATCGTTCTTTCAACTTTTTTTATTCAATGATACATAATTTTACTAGACTTTGGTGACCATAAAAACATCACTACTAATTGCGTTGGTTTTATTTGTTTGATATTGGTTTAATTTCGGCAATTCATGTTTCGCTTTAACAAAAGCTTGAGTTTATGTAAAGGGTTAAACGAAAATATGAAATCATCATTCGAATTCAAAAATCAAAATATCTAACAGAGTGAATCTATACTATACCTTAGAAATATTATTTGAACTTTTTTCCCTTTATCAAAAATTTATAATTTAGATAAAATCATCTTTTCATTATTTTTCTAATATTTAAGAGATAAAAATTAATTAAATATTTATAGAAAAATCTTTCCGTATTAAATTAATGACAACTAATACTTTTTTAATTAGTTTAAGAATTCCAAATCAACTAAAATTGATTTAAACTTTTTGCGCTTTATTAAAGTCTCTGCTTTAGATAAAATCGTCTTTTCACTATTATTCTAATATTTAAGAGTAAAAAATCAATTAAATATTTATTGTAAAACATTTCTTATTAGAAATCATCAGAATTAATGACAATTAGTACTTTTTTTCATTATTATAAGAATTTCAACTAAAGCTGATTTTAAAAAGATTTGAAAAATCTACAAATAAATATGAAAGCGTTAAAATAAGAAAAATATAAGAAGTACCAATTTTTAAAATTTTTTAAATAAGTAATCAAAGATTTTCTAAAAATTTAATTTTAAAAATATGGAGGGGTTTTAAATATAAAAAAAATAGAAAAAATAATTTTACTGCAAATATGGTTGAAATCGATGCTCTCAACCTCTAGCAACAAGAAATAGAGGTATTTCATGAAAAACGAAAAAGTGACGATCCATTAACCACTTAAAACTTCTGGTGGTAATATATATATATATATATATATATATATATATATATATATATATATGCTTACAACAAAATACATGTTATGTTTACATTATTATATTAAAGTGCGAAAGATGATTTGAACCTTTTGCACTTTATTGAAAACATTCACAATAGACAAAATTATTTAATTTTAAATAATCAATAGTATTACACGTGCGATTAAGCTAGTATATTAAAAGTGTGAAGACCCTTAGAAAAGTGATTTGAACTTTTTGCCCTTCATTAAAAGACTCTTTTTTAGGCAAAACTGTCTTTTCACTATATTTTAAAATTTATTATTTAATTATTTTTTATTATATTAACTAGACTTCCTAAAATATATGAGACTCCTAAAATATATGGTAGGAGAATTAATTAATATTTTTTTTATTAGACTTCTTAAAATATATGAGACTCCTAAAATATATAGTAGGAGAATTAATTAATTTTTTTCTTTCTACTGTTCAATAGAAAAATACTCCTAAAATAGGACTCTACTAAGAAAATACTTCAATAAATATTAAGATATATGTTAAACTAGAGAACAAACCGGTTTATCTATTGGGAGAATATGATTGATGCTCATCTCACTTGATTCGATTGCATGTCTAGATTAATTGATGCTTGATTCAGTTGGCTTTGAATTTTTTTTTAGGTAAAAGTTAGGTTTAATTGTATTATCATAATATCTTTATTAGTTTGTTATTTTGTGTTAGTTTATAGTTCGCCGATGAATCTCGATCGTCTTTGAGAAATTTTTGTGTGTAAAAATTTAAGTTTAATTGTATTGTTTTTATATCACATTTATCGTATTATTTTGTTGCAGTTTACAGGCGATAGATAAATGTTGGTCGGCTTTGAGAAATCTTTTTATGCAAAGGTTAGGTTTAGTTATATTATTTTGATATCTCTATTGTCGTATTATTGTTATTGTTTACAGGTGGTAGATGCGTGTCGGACGATTTTGAGAAATTTTTTGTGTGTAAAGATTAGATTTAATTGTATTATTTTGATGTCTCTATCATTGTATTATTTTGTTACAATTTACAGATGGTAGATGAATGTTGATCGACTTTTAAAAATATTTTTAGTAAAGGTAGATTTAAAAAATAAATTCTCCATCTTTACATACTCAAAAGATATTAAATTTAATTATTATATTCATATTTGTTATTTAAATAAATATTCTATTTAGTGTAATGTTTGAACTCATTAAAGTGAGGTACACACGCAAGACACGTACACCTATACTAGCATTTATTAAGGGGCGTGTTACCTAAGTCCACAAAAACAATTTGAGACACAGGGAGTAAGAACCCATATGTGCTCTACTGACATTTACTAGCTAGTTTCTATTTCTACTATATAGAAGAGTGAGTTAGAGGACGACCAAGGATAAAATTGTTATTTCATAAAATTCTAAAATGTTTGTTTTTATACTATAAGTCTTAACCGTCCGATCCGACCTCAGACTCTTTCTTCCCGACCTATTTGACTCTCTCTTAAAAGTAGGTCACAAATTTTAATGACAAAATAATCATGCAACTTTTTTCTAAATTAATGTGGATCCCACATTTTTCCTTAAATGTTTTGTATATTAATTATATTTGCCGTTTCAATGAGATATTCAACTTCATGTAAATTTTTATTTTTTTTTATGGTGTGATTTTTAAAGTTTGTTTTACTATAATAAAAATATCTGAAAAAAAGTAGAATTATTTTTTATTTGCACAATTATTTTTTGATCTTCACACATCTAAATGTAATTATAAATTATGATTTGTTAGATCTAAAAATGTGATTCAAATGATGAGCTTTTTTAAATTTTATATCAGAATACTATAATTTATATGCTTAATTGACGTGATAACTTATTTTAAGAAACCTACTTATTTTTAAGAAAATATTTTTTTTCCTACTAAACACATCCTAGGTCTAAAACACTTTTAACAGCAGAAGCAAAATATAGGAAAAAGACACCTTTTATCCATAACAACAAAACCTATGTAGAATTTAAGAACTAACAATAAATGAACTAAATTGCTACATCTTGAACTCACCTAATTTAGTTCAACAAGGGTAAAAATATTATTTCAACAAGTTTATAATTTAATAATACAATCCAGCTTCAAGTTGTTGTCAACATGCAAAGATTATCTTAAATTTAAGAAAAGTCATTTAAGTTTGTACTAAATTCTAATAGACACATAAAAACCACACATTGAAACAACAAAAACATCCGGTGTACGTGTAAAAATGTGAACTCAATTTTTGTCTTCAAATGATTATCAATTATCACTTTTATAAGAGAAGCTTTATTTCAATAAGTAATATTCAATATCATACACTTTTTTTCTTATTTTAAATTAATCTGAGATTTAATCTAATTACTCTTTCCAATTGCTTCACTTTAATTCATAATATAACTATTGTGATTATAAACTTTTTTTTTTTTTTTGGTTCTTGTTGGGAAATAAGAGGAAGGTAGGGTTGTTGAGTTTGGAGAAATCATTGGCCAAACAGAGAGGTCAACCACCCTCCCATGAAAATCCACACTCTGTTCGCCTCATTTCGGACTGAAATGATTATAAACTATTTATTAATTTAGAAATGAAGTAAATTAATTATTTTTTAATTTTATTTTTCCTTTAATATAATAAAAATTGAATGAAATTAGTGTGATAAAAACAAATAGTATATATTAAATTGAACTAAAAATACTAAATAAAAATAATTTATTGAATTATTATTTTTACTATTTAATAGATCATAAAAATATCAAGACAGATAAATGAATCAGATGAAATGCTTGAAATTTAAAGTAAACTAAGTAGGCTATTGGTCATAAATACTATTCACAGTATTTCGGAATACGTTTTCACTTTATTTCAGAATATTTTTTTGGCCACAAATATTTTGAAATACATTTTTTACTATTTTTATATTTTTGAAAAACACCTCTAAATACCTCAAGAGGTATTCCACTATTTTTTAATTCTCTTTTTGTACTTTTTAATTTATATGGATAAGAAAAATCTCTTATTTTCTTAATGTAATACACTATTTACTTTCATTATACACTATATTAGGTAAAAAGATCATATTTTTTAAAAAAATATTGCTCGTAAGATTTTATAAAAAATGTTAATATGCTGACACTTATAATTTGAATGTATCCTCTTGTATATTTTCAAATAAAAATATTAAAATTAGTTACTTAATTCAAGAAAATGTGTTTGACTTGATGTTAAAATAAGTCTTGAATCATATTATATTTTAATTTTAATTAGGACAATTTAAGCTGTAAGCTATTATTCAGTTTTATAAAAATAAAAAAAAAATATAATTTTTGTAAAGTGTGATCTCTATTATTTTTTTAGAAATTAATTAATACCAATAAATATACTTAAAAATATAAAACGGGCCCTTTATTATCTTGTCTGGTAATGACAAACTGACGGTTGAGTTTTATTTGAACGAATTAAAAATGAATTGAGTAAAAGTAAGACACGATCCAATCCACCCATTTTTAAGTGAATAAAAAAGGGGTTAAATTATAATCTCTGTTATGAAATATAAATAAAGAACAACAAGAATAAATAGAGAGAAGAGAGAGACTTCTTTATTTCTCTTGAGGGATGAAAGATCATCAGATTATTGATTATACAATTAACAAAACCCCTCTATTTATAGGGTACTCCTAGTTTCTGACTAAAAGACAAATACTTCAAATCTTGATAGACATTGATAGATATTCACTATAATGTAAATACATTTATAACACTCCCCCTTGAATGTCTACATAAATAATGTGACTCGTTAAAACATTACTAGAAAAAACCCAGTGGAAAAAAAATCTAGTAAAGGAAAAAGAGTACACATCTCTAACAATACGCATATAGGCTGCCTTATTAAAAACCTTACCCAGTGGGACAAAAGCTCGTAAGAGAAAAAGAGTACAACACGTATTAACTCCCCCTAATGAGAACATCCTTGAACCTTTGCATCCTGATCTTGTGCACCATCTTTTTGAAAGTTGCAAGGAGACTTGGTGAATAAATCAACCATAATGTCACTTGAACGAATCTGTTGCGTGTTAATATCACCATTCTTTTGTAGCTCGTGTATGTACAAAAGCTTTGATGAAGTGTGCTTCGTTCTATCTCCTTTTATAAATCCTCCATTAAGATGTGCTATGCATGTTGCATTATCTCCATATAAAAGTGTGGATACATTGTCACATTTCACACCACATTTTTCTCGAATGAGATGTATCATGGACCTCAATCATACACATTCTCAGCTTGCTTCATGAATAGCTATTATCTCAGTATGATTCGATGAAGTGGCTATGATAGACTGCTTTGTATATCTCCAAGTCATGGCAATATCCCCACATATGAACATATAGCCTGTTTGAGATCGAGATCTATGCGGATTAATTAAATACCCAACATTAGTATAATTAATAAGATCGAGACTGCATTCTTTAGAATAAAATAAGTTCATGTGTTTTATCTCATTCTGATGACTCCTAGTAGGAGCAGAAATATACCTTGCTAATAAATTGACTGAAAAGGCTATATCAGGCCTTGTAGTATTTGCAAGATATATGAGTGCATCAATTGCACTAAGATATGATACTTCACAACCAATCTAATTTGGTATATTTCTGATTTCAGCAAATAATCTATTGCTTTTGAAAACTCTCCAAGAGTTTCAACAAGATTCATACCATCAATTTATTCCTCATAAGGATAATAAACAAGTTTCCCAAAAACTTTATATGCTTCAGGTATTTTAAATCCTTTAGAAATTTTCATATGGATTTTTGTCAAGTGACAATATCAATATGTGTGACATCTTCGAGTGTCTAGACTGCAAATCAAATAAGTATTATGCTTACCAAGATGCATCCTTTCATGTCACTTGATAAATGTTTCTACGTCAGCATGCTTAAATTAACGTAGAATTCAGATCCTCATAATCTTTCACAATATAACGCCAATATTGTATCAAAGATATCGTCGACGGTTTCTCATTTTGTATCGGTTCGCAATGTGACATAACATTTTAAGATATCATCACTCCATTATTTTCAGGTACCTGAACTTCTGATAAGGTTTCATGAAGTGTTATGTTGTAGGCTCTTCAAGAGCACATTACCTTCTTACTATGATTATTTGCTCCTTATCATTTTCAAGGATTATTTTATTTAGAACCGATTGATCTACCACGTTTCACACATGCATAGACTTTATCCTTTAGGGACACAAAATAGGAGCACTTGCAATTTAAATATGATATGTTTTCGGTATTTGACTTGAATTATCTTTTGAATGAGGATGATAATTTCCAACATATTTCATAGCTGCTTATAATCTCCCCCTTATGTTAGGAAACTAACATACATCCTTCATCTTCTTTGAGGAATCCATCTTTGTGCATCATGGTATATTCATTAATCATATACTGCACATCAAACTTTATTTATTACACAATCTGAAAGTTATGCTCTTAACTCAATTTTATTGAGCAAACAACTTTATGAATGTCAAACTGCAGGTTGACAATAAACTCACATGTGACCATCTTATATCGATGCATCTTAATAGATCACATGACTGATGAACGGGCCCATATTCACCTTTTATACTTTTCAGATTTTGAGGGATCAAATTCCAACATTAGTTGGTCCAACCAACTTGTCATGAGAACAAGCAACATAAACAATTCTTGAAGAATCTTTTATTTCTTCAACATATGTCTAATACTCATTATGCACATCTTCATGATGGCAAATCATTTATGCCAATAGATTAAATGATTTGTATTAGTAACTCCAAGTTACCATATCATGGGCAAAAATTCTTTAGTAAATTTCAGATTTACTATTACATGAATAAATTTCAAAGTTACTACTTTAGAAGTAGATTTCAAAATAACTCTTCTTAGTTATTCTGTCTCTTCTAGAGGTGAGTTGTGATATTATCACAATCAAATGCACGTTTATTGATAACGTGCTATATTAATAAGCTTTACTAAATACTATCATATTCACCTCAGGGAATGGATCTGTGCTTATAATAATCAAATAATCAAAATTTTCATTCTCCTGAAATGGAATATGTCGTGCTTTTAAGCCTATCAAATTATGATAACTTATAATCTCTTTCAAAATATTGCTATTACAAGAGCAAATTGAGGCATACATATGATGTATTGCTACCACATTCACTTTGGGGAATGAAGCATATTCAATGAGACAAATTTCATGTCTTTCACCAAAAACATATTGGTTTACCTTAGCCATCATTATATCATCGGTGCATTAAGATTCAAACTCAATATCTTATCTATATAAAAGTGTCTTGGACATAAATCGATGAGACTTAAACATAATATTTTATTATCATAATGCACCGAGACTCTAACCCGATGTCTTATTCTTTAATACAATGAGATCTAAATCCATCGTCTTACCCACAACCGGGCAAAATACGCTAGATCTTATGTTCAAGTCATTAGTGAAATAGAGGAATTCAATCCGTTCTTATTTGTAGAACCAATTCTGACAACATAAAGTGTAATTTTAAGATGTTATACAAAGACTTTCCCCGAACATCATTCCTGAAACTTAATCATCATATTAGTAGCAATTTTCATATATAGATATAGTATAACCTGAAACGGTACAGTAGTTAAAAGCATTATCCGTCTTAAACTATACTCCCTCCGTTTCATAATAAATAAATTATTAAATTTTGACACACAAATTAAGAAAAAAGTATTAAAGACATAAATTTAACACAACTTTTTATTTTTACCCCCAAAAAAGAAAAAGTTGACCTTGTATACCTTTTCAAAAGTTAATTGATTATCAAATCATAAGGATAAATTTGAAAAAAAATTCAATGATTCACTTATTTTGAAACACTAATAAATACCCCCAACAATTCACTTATTCTGAAACGGAGTGAGTACCACTTAATAACATCAAAAGAAATCATTTTTATTGTCAATAGTGTTGCATGCTATGTACAGTATCAAAGAGACAAAACTATAAAACTCATATGATGAGTATGTAGATTCGGTTGGTCTAGTAAAAACAAGGGTAAGAGATTAAATGATCAAAACATTATGTAATAAAGATAAGTTCTGCAAATCACCAAAAATAAAAATTAATTGGTTACTTCTATAAAAGATCAACGAGTTATCCACAACCATGAATTTACCGTAACCAATAGAGTTTCGTGTTGATAACGTGTTATGAAATATAAAAGTAAGAACAAGAAAATATAAAAGAAGAACAAAAATAAATAAAGAGAAGAGGAAAACTTTCTATTTCTTTTGAAGGATGAGAGATAATCAGATTATTGATTATATAATTAACAAAATCCATCTATTTATAGGAGAAAATATTCCTAGTTTCTGACTAAAAGACAAATATTTCAAATCCTGATAGATATCAACTAGATCTTGATAGACATTCACTATAATGTAAATACATTTATAACAATCTCTCATTTTTAGTAGGTGTTTAAATTTGCATTATGAAAAATCTATTTTTCAAAAATAATGAATAAGTAAAAAGAAACCAAAAGAGTAAAGAAACCAAAAGAGTATAATGCATTACTTCTTCCATCCCAAAATCTATTTTTATTTTTAAGTTTTTTTTTCTTTATTTTTTTCCTTTTTATTCCTTTAGTGTTTATATATTTTATTTGAGATCATATCGTTTTTTATTTCCTTCTTTCATCATAGTCAAATTTGAATTCTTTATTTTTGAACTTTATATTTTTCTATTCTTTTGTTTCTTATTTCTTTCTGGAATTTTTAGATTTTCTTTTTCCTTCCTAATCTAATTTTATTCATGACGGTTTTTTTTGTTTTTTATATCTATTGTAGACACATGATTTTTTATCCTCCCTAAATTTTAACTTATTTATCGATATTAAATATTTATATTAGTTCGATATTATTTTAAATTTTATTTCATTTTTAATAAAAAAATTATTTTAGTTAAAAATAACTAAATAAATTCACATTTTGAAATATCTTATTTTTATTTTTGTTCTAAAAATAAAATAAAAAATTCAAAAATGCTAGTAGTTTTATTACTACCTTAATTATATTTATTTTTGACTATTTATAAATTCTTATTATACAAAAAATCATTTTTTTTATTTTTATTTAATTATTTATTTATTTTATTTATTATTATTATTATTATAATTAGTTTCTATATTTTAATTAATTAATTAATAATAATAATATAAAAATATAATAAATAATTTTTCAAATTTCTCCTTATCTGATATTTCTTTTAACTGTTCCCTCCCAAGACATCCTTATTTAAGGATTCTCATGTACATACATTCTGTGGACACCCATACTGAACCAAATAAAAATCAGAGAAAAAAAATCAGTAAAATAGAGCAACATCAAAGGAGAGAAAATCGGAGAAAATATTCAAAAACAACATAAAAAGATGTGAGGAAAGTGAAGTTGAATTTCCTTTTGGAGTTTCCGGTGACAATATTCATGTCTTCTGCTTTAGTTTATCAACAGATTCTTATTCAACTTTATGTTATTTTTTGTCTGATTTTTCATAATGAATCAAAACGTGTTCAAGTTTATGTTAATGATCTCATAGTTTAACGTGTGATAATTTCTTCCTTTCGACCTGCAAAACCCTAATTCTCTCTCTATTTTTGTCCCATCATTTTTTGATTTCCTTCTACTTTTGTTCTTATTACCAACTCCTTTCTGTGACGATAATTATTATTACTTCAGGCACTTTCTCAAGCACTGCTGGTTCCGCCGCCTCGTCAGCTTTCTAGCATTAACAGTCGTAGTCTTCTTGTTCAAATCGGCGTCAAATTTCTTTACAGTTTGAACCGGTGCTCCGGCAAAAAGATATTCTGGCAATTCTCCGATGTATCTACGGCGATTTAGCTCACCGTCCGGTCATACTTTCGTAGTTAAAGAACAACAACAAGAAGAAGATAGGCACCATCATCATCATCATCTCAAAGAAGAAGAATGCAAATCGCGTTGAAATTCGGTGACAGAAACACTATTCCGGCGACACTATTTCGGCGACCAATTTCTACCGTAAATTGCCGAAATCCAGCGACTCAATCAAGTATAAGGACACAACCTATCTTCGATCAGGTGCACTCGATCCATCTTTTATAGTTGTGTATAACTTTCTTGATTTGTAGGGGCTGCTACTGGTAGTGTTTTGCACTATTTTTGTTGTGATTCTTGTTTCGTAGCATCTTGGCTGATTATCTGGTTGTGGGTGTCGAATTTCTTGTTGATTAGTTACTTTGAAATTGTGTTGTATGTGTGAATCTTTTTATTGTTCTTAGTAGTTTTGGAGTGTGTTACCTTTTCTGATTACTGTTATTTGATTTACTAGCATATCCATTAAGTGTGATAGTATTAGTTTCCGCTATTGACTATTGTGTATTAAAATTTGTGTTATATTATTGGTTTTATTGCTCCCTATCTATTATAGATTGTTGTCTTTGTTCCTAGCTCCTTTATTGACTTTATTTTAACTAGTGTGCCTTTTACTTTATCTTGATCCCCCTTTGTTATCTTTCTTTCCTTTTTCCCATTCTTCCCTTTGTTGCATAATGGCTGTGATTGGAGAGGGTAGACTAGGGGCATGTCATAGGTCGGGGTCGGGGTCAGGAGATATTGGGTCTGGGCCGGGGTTTAGGGGGGTTGGTTCTGGGTTGGGTCTAGGATCGAGTTTAGGGTTAGGGGCTAGGGGTAGTAAGGTTAGGTGGGATAAGAGAGCTTCAAGGTTGCGAGTTGGGTCTTGGAACATTGGTACTTTGCAGGGTAAGTCTATAGAACTGGTGATGACTCTTAGAAAGAGGAGGGTGAGTATAGCGTGTATCTAGGAAACTAAATGGGTAGGCACTAAAGCGAGAGATGTGGATGGATATAATTTGTGGTACTCGGATAGCGTGAGACATAGAAATGGGGTAGGTATCTTAGTAGATGAAGATCTTAGGGAGCAGGTGGTAGAGGTAAAGAGAGTTAGTGATAGATTGATGTCTATTAAGTTGGTCATGGGAGGGTTTACGGTGAACGTTATTAGTGCCTATGCCTCGCAAGTAGGTTTGGACGAAGAGGAGGAGAAGGAATTCTGGGAGGTTTTAGATGAGGTAGTGAGGAGTATCCCGAGCACTGAGAAGCTTTTCGTGAGAGGGGATTTCAATGGGCATATTGGGTCTTTGTCGAGAGGGTATGATGATGTGCATGGCGATTTTGGTTTTGGTGGCAGAATGAAGGAGAAACTTCTCTGTTAGATTCTTTTAGGGCTTTTGGGTTGTGGATAGCAAATTCGAGCTATCCGAAGAAGGAGGATCACCTTATTACGTTTCGTAGTTCAGTGGCCAAGA
This sequence comes from Capsicum annuum, assembly GCF_002878395.1. Classification (NCBI taxonomy): domain Eukaryota; kingdom Viridiplantae; phylum Streptophyta; class Magnoliopsida; order Solanales; family Solanaceae; genus Capsicum; species Capsicum annuum. The sequence continues at coordinate 208,795,300 of NC_061111.1, read as the reverse complement.
CTCAGATAGACTTTTTGCTTCTTAGAAAAGGGATAGAGTGCTATGTAAAGACTGTAAAGTCATACTTAGCAAGAATCTCTCGACTCAACATAGATTGTTGGGGATGGACTTGGTAATCAATAAGGGAAAAAGGAAGAGAAGTAGGGAGGTGCGATCCAGAATTAAGTGGGGGAGCCTAACTTTGGCTAGTGCTTTGGAGATGGAAGAGAAGTTGAAGAGTAGGAGGCTTGGGAGAGTAGAGGGGGTGGATAATATATGAGAGACGACTGCCAGTTGCATTAGGGATACCACTAGAGAGGTGTTGGGTGTTTCGAAAGGTCGATCTGGTAAACATAGAGGAGACTGGTGGTGGAACGAAGAGGTCAAGAGAAAGGTGGAGTCTAAGAAGGTAACTTATGCTAAGCTGGTTGGGAGCAAGGATGATGGGGAAAGACAGAAGAATAAGGATGAGTATAAGGTTGCTAGAAGAGAGTTTAAGTTAGCGGTTACGACGGCTAAGACAACAACTTTTGAGAGTTTGTATGTGGCTTTAGAGGAGAAAGACGAAGATAAGAAGTTGTATAGGATGGACAAGGCCAGGGAGCGGAGGGCTCGTGACCTTAACCAAGTGAAGTACATCAAAGGAAAGGATGGTATAGTGTTGGTTGAGGATGCCCTTATTAGGGAGAGCTGACAGTCCTATTTTCATAAACTTTTGAACGATGAGGGGGACAAAGGTTCTGTGTTGGGAGACTTGGAGATATCTGAGGAGGGTCGCGATTATAGTTATTGTAGGCGTATTGAGGTTGAGGAGGTCAAGGGAGTTATTCGCAGGATACGGCGGGGTAGGGCGACGGGGCCAGACTAGATTCCAGTAGACTTTTGGAAGAGCACTAGCGGGGCAGGTCTGGAATGATTGACAAGGTGTTTGACATTATTTTTAGAGCTGCTAAGATGCCTGAAGCATGGAGGTGGAGCACAATGATTCTAGTGTATAAGAACAGGGAGACATTCAGAGTTGTAACAACTATAGAGGTATTAAGTTGTTGAGTCATACTATGCAGGTTTGGGAAAGGATGGTAGAGTTGAGGATGAGGAGGATCGTGATGATCTCTGAGAATCAGTTCGGTTTCATGCCTGGCCGCTCGACCACTGAGGCCATTCACCTTGTGAGGAGATTAGCGGAGCAGTTTCGAGAGAGGAGGAAGGACTTGCACATGGTGTTTATTGATTTAGAGAAGGTATATGACAGAGTTCCCAAGGAGATTCTGTAGAGGTGCTTGGAGGCTAGAGGGGTGCCCGTGGCATACATTAGGTCGATTCAGGATATGTATGAAGGTGCGAAGACTCGTGTGAGGACGATAGGTGGAGATTCGGAGCACTTCACATTTTTTATAAGGTTGCACCAGTGATCGACTCTTAGCCCATTTCTATTTGCCTTAGTGATGGATGTTTTGACGCGACATATTCAAGGGGAGGTGCCTTGGTGTATGTTATTTGCAGATGATGTGGTTTTGATCGACGAGACTCGGAGTGGAGTTAATGATAAGTTGGAGATTTCGAAACAGACGCTTGAATCTAAAGGTTTTCGGTTAAGTAGAACAAAGACGGAGTACTTGGAGTATAAGTTCGATAATATGTCGTAAGAAGATGGAGTGGTTGTGAAGCTAGACTCTCAGGCCATCCAAAAGAGGGAGAGTTTCAAGTATTTGGGGTCTATAATTCAGGGTAATGGTGAGATTGACGAAGATATCACGCATCGTATTGGGGCAGGGTGGTTGAAGTGGAGGCTCGCTTCGAGAGTCCTTTGTGATAAAAAGGTGCCCCCGAAGCTTAAAGATAAGTTTTACAGAGTGGTAGTCCGGACAGCTATGTTGTATGGAGCGGAGTGTTGGCTAGTTAAGAACTCCCACATCCAAAAGGTAAAGGGGGCAGAGATGCGAATATTGTGATGGATGTGTGGACATACCAGAAAAGATAGGGTGAGGAATGAGATTATTCGGAAGAAGGTGAAAGTTGCCTCGGTGAAGGATAAGTTGCGAGAAGTGAGGCTACATTGGTTCGGGCATGTGATGATGAGGGGCTCTGATGCTCCAGTGCGGAGGTGTGAGACTCTGACTATGGATGGTTTTAGGCGGGCTAGAGGTAGACCGAAGAAATATTGAAGGGAGGTGATTAGGCATGATATGGAGCAATTACAGCTTACAGAGGACACAACCTTTGATAGAAAGGTTTGGAGGGTGCGGATTAAGGTAGAGGGTTAGGGGATGGGAGCGCGGCGGTAGTAATTGAGGAGTGCTCCTTTAGGTCTGAAGTTTCTGATTCGTAGTGTTGGGGATGTAGTTTTTTGGGTTAGTGGTGTTTGGCTTTTTTGCATCCCGTACTAGTTTATTATGCACTTATCTTTTGTGTTTATTATACTGTTAATTTGTTTTATGTACCATACTAGCTTGTATCCGTTTACTTTTTGTATTTGTTATACTGTTATTGATCATAAACCGGGGGTCTATCGAAAACCACCTCTCTACTTCTCTGCCCTCTCCAGACCCCCATTAGGTGGGAATACACCCCCATTAGGTGGGAATACACGGGGTATGTTGTTGTAGTAGTAGTTTAACGTGTGATATTATTTATTTACTGCACTGAATCAAGAAAAATAAATGTAGCAATACAACTGATTTATGTATTCACCCACCTTACAATATACACACTGATACACATGCATACTCACAATTTTCCATTCTTCTCTTGTCATACTCAACACACTCTCACTGAAAATATATTAACACTCACAATTACAATCACCACACACTGAATTTCATGTAATCACACACATACATACACTTAAACAGTGAGTAAAATGGAGTAAAAATTCTAGATAACAGACGGAGAAGAAAATAGTGTGAAATCAGTAAAAAATATAGTAATAAAAACAGAAAATAAGCAGAAGGTTGTTTCATTTTCAGCGACCGAAAAACCATCGGGAAGCACCTCAAGCCACTGGTTCATCACAGTTATTGTAAAAATTTGTTGCCGAAAAATCCAAAACACCAGCGGCTAAACTACCATACACCTGTTCACCAAAAATACGCCGAAAAACGGTGATACACACTTGGAAACAAGCGAATCCATGAGTTTCCGCCGGAAAATGGGACTACCGTCCCTCTTTTTTCTATTTTGACCATCACCAAAATTATCAAATCTGACCCTTTTGTGGTATATTCCGGCGGCAACACACCGGTAAAACGCCAGCCGCGCCAGATCTGGACGAAATCCACCGAAAACCGTCCCCTTATCGGAATGCGTCACCCACCGGAACCACCATCACCGGAAACCACCATCAAAGCAGTGCCGCCCCTTCTCTCCCTTTTCCGTCATCAAAAATACCGACAGCAGACATAGGGAAGCCAACAACGCCGCCAACCTCCAGATCCGCCCTTTTCTTCCCATTTTTGACCAGATCTGCCGGCAACCGCTACTGCTGCCGACAGAGCAGTCTTCCAGCCGCTACCATCACTATGCCGCTACTAATTTCTCTCTATCGCAATAGTTGAAGTTGAAATTTTATGATATTTTATACTTGATTTGCTAATAAAGTTGAAAAAAATTTAGTACGTTTATTGGTTTGTAGAGAATTAAGTTTACTGTGCGTGTTTATTGAAAAGGGAGGACCTTTACCTTATTTGTTATTAATTACTCCATCGGTTTTAGTTTACCCGTCCTAAATTTCCTAATTTAATCTCTCATTTTACTTATTCTATTTTACTTATTAAGACAAGACAAAAAAGTTTTTCCCATTATACCCTTAGTATAATTGATTACTCTTTGTTATTAACATTCTTGAAAAATATTGCAAAAAAAAGTATCATTAAAAATACAATAGTAAAAATATAAATAATGCTTTGATATTAGTCACCCATCAATATTGGAACTAACAATAAGACACAATTAAGAGGGGCAAAATGATAAAGTTACATTACCAATCATTGTTTTCTTAATAGCTGTATCATCCCAATTTGGGACGGGTAAAATGGGACGGAGGAAGTAATTAGTTTTATTTATTTATTTATTTTAAATTTATTTATTATTAAAAATAAATAAATAAATAAATATAAGGAATCATAATAATAAAATTAATATAATAGGACTAATTTTGTGTATGTGTATCGTTTTATTATTATTATTATTATTATTATTATTATTATTATTATTATTATTATTATCCAATTTATTTTTATTTTATTTTTATTATATTATAATTAACAAAGATTGATAATTGTTTTAACTAAATTAATTTATCGCTAAATTTTTTTAAAAGAATATTTAGAATGTTCGTCTCAATTAAGAATGCGGCGTACACATCTTTCTGAGATATTTAAAAATTCAAGGATGCAATAATGCACCTTGGCAAATATTTTTTCTAAAACTAATTTTTACACGATTTATTTAATATAAGATAATAGACAAGTTTTAGTATAATAAAATGAGTGATTTTAGGCCTTAACATAATTTATCAAAATAGTTTAAGTCAATAAAAGCGACCGTGCTAGAAACACGGGACTCGAGGGGTGCCTCACACCTTTCCCTCGGTAAACAAAATTTCTTACCCGGTCATCTGTTTTCGCAGACCAATAATGAAAGAGTCAACTTCCTTTTGATTGGGGATTCAAAAAGGTGACTTGTAACACCATAACTCAATTTCAAGTGGCGACTCTATAAATAAATTAATCCCTATTCAAAATTGTCACTTTAATTGAAAAAATCCTTTGACTCGAACTGTTGGACGAAAAAGGGGTGTGACATCTATATTTATACTGTATGAAAAGCGTGAAGAGTTTTACAAATATTGCTTGAACTTTTTGTCTTTCATTAAAAGTTTCTGCAATAGACAAAATTATCTTTTTACTTTTTGTAGGAGTAATATACCACAAATTACAATAATTATAGTTGAAATAATAAATTGAACAAAAAAATTATCATGCACTTTAGTATTTTTATTTTAATAATGAAATGCACCAACACTTTTTTCTAAAATTATTGTTTAAATTATTTTAATAAAAATACCTTAGAACTTGACAAAATTGAAGGAAAGGTGTCTTTTAAGTTTTGAATGAAAGATTGGTGACATTGATCAATTTAAAGGGTCAAACATTATTAAAAAACTTGATTAGGTTAATTGTGAACTTGATTAATATTTTCTAAACTTTTTAATTTTTTCAAAAATATAAATTAACCCACACCCACAAAACTTTCCTCCCTCTGCAAATCAATCTCTTTCTCTCGATATTTCTCTCTCTAACTTCTCCCAACCAACAACTTTTTAAATTTCTCCCTTCAATCTTGTGCAACTTCAACCTCTGGCAACAAATAGTTTTGAGTTCTTGCCCGTTCCTTTTTTACTTTCAACCGTTAGTCGACGTGACAACATTCTCCGGCGACAATAACTTCGAGTTCTTTATCGTTTCCTTTCGATTTTCACAAGTAAAAAATTAGGGCTTTTAAGTTATGATGAAAATGAGGAGCTTGATTTGTTGGTGTTTGTTATTTTTTTACGTTTTTTGTTATTTTTTTTAATGTTTGTTATTTTTTAGTTGAATTTCTCATCTGGATGTATCTGCTACTGTTGTTTTTTAATAATGGATAAAGCATGTAACATGAATCCAACAGATGAGTATTTGTTGCAACATATATGACTAATATGTTGCGCAAATTAGTAATCTGTTGCAATATTTTTGACTAATCTGTTGCACATATTAGTAATATGTTGCAACATATATGACTAATCTGTTGCAACATATATGACTAATTTGTTGCAACAAATGAGTAATCTGTTGCAACATATATGACTAATCTGCAACATATATGACTAATTTGTTGCAACAAATGAGTAATCTATTGCAACAAATGAGTAATCTGTTGCAACATATATGACTAATCTATTACAACAGACTAATCTGTTGCAACGGATTACTCATCTGTTGGATTCGTTTTATAGTGTTGTAATATGAATCCAACATATGGGTCATCTGTTGCAACAGATTAGTCATATATTACAACAGATTACTCACTTGTTGCAATAGATGACTCATATGTTGGATTCATGTTGCAGTTTCTATCTATTGTAGCAGTAGCAGATACACCAAATAAGAAATTCAACAAAAATTATAATTTTACTTACAAAATAAGCTATGAAGTAATGTCCAAGTGATATACGAACAAAATTTGACCTAAATTTTTTTAAAAAAATTTCAACAGGGGCACAATGAATAAGTAAAACACATGAAAAATTTCATGAAACAGGTAAAGAAGATAAAAATAATATAACATACATCAAATGCAAAAGGATCAAGGGGACAAACATTTGAGTTCTCCTAGAAACGTTTAAGTTTCCTAATATTTTAATAGCTTTCTAATAGTTGACCCATCTGTTACAATAGATTTTCTATCTGTTTGATAATTTCCAACAGATGAATCATCTAATGCAACATACTAGTCATCTGTTGATTCAAATTAAGCAATTATTAGTAATAACTAAATTGATTTAGCTAAAATTAAAAACGTCTCTACGACAATGGGACAAACATTTGTGTTCTCCTAAAAATATTTGAGTTCCCTAGTATATTAATTATTTTTCAACAAATTATTTATTTGTTGTAACAAGTTAGTCATCTATTGCAACAGATGTTTATAACAGATTAGTCATTTGTTTATTCAAATTAAGCAATTATTAATAATAATTAAATTAATTTAATTAAAATTGAAGACAGGTCTTTAATACAAGACCTTAGACAAAGGGACAAATGTTTGAGTTCTCCTAAAAATATTTGAGCTTTAGTATTTTAAATTATTTTTCAACATATATAGAACTCGGAACCAAAATGAGCCATGGAATTAAAAAAGTGATCAAAATAAGCCACTTATTTAAAAATTTACCAAAATAAGATAAGCGTAATAATTTATTACGTTTTCTACTTTTTTCTTAACGGTAAACTAACGGAGTTGACTTTTACAAAAACGTAAGAATTTCTTACGTTTTACATTTTTTTTGTAAAATGTAAGAAATTCTTACGTTTTATAAAAATAAAATATAAAACGTAAGAAATTCTTATGATTTACACGATAACCGAGGAAAAAAATGCAATGAATTGTCAAATCAATTAAAAAGTTACTAAAAAAGAGTTGTTCAACGTAACAAAAAGTTACGTTCTTAATTTTTTTATAGCAGTGGTCCCCCACCCACAATTTCTTTTTTCACAAATGTCCCATCACTTCTACTTTTTTCTCTTTTTACATATGATAATTATGAATTTTTTTATTAGTTAAATTTATTTCTATTTTACATGTAGTTCAAATAATTTATTTTTTCTAATAAATTTTTGTGTTTTACGTAAAAAAAATAAAAAAAGAAGTATCAATTACCTCATTAACTTAACAATTTTCTTATATTTATTCTATATCAATTACTTTGTAAATTTTTTCATTTAATGATTTAAATTGAATTTCTAGTTTAAATTTAAAACTTACTTCTAATATATTATTAATTTACTACCAAGTATTATTAATTTATTATATTAAGTAGCATATGTTTTGTATATTTGTGTATATATTTTCTATAGATGTGTATATTTAACGTATACTTTTGTATATGTTTTATAAATTAGTAATAACTATCTCTCTCTCTCTCTCTCTCTCTCTATATATATATATATATAT
>NC_061111.1:208747725-208787508 GCF_002878395.1 Capsicum annuum | reverse complement strand
TGTTTAACGTATTTATAATGTATATAGGTGGGTATATATAATGTATATTGAAAAAAAGTTTTTTTTTTTATATTTTGACCGGGTTTGATCGATTTTTTAACCGGGTTTAGGTGGGTTTGATCGGGTTGGGTTAAGTGGGCCGGGTTAGGGTTGTTTTTATAAATTTTACTGTTGAGCGTGGATCGGCCCGGCCCACTTAACTCCAACCCGGACCGGCCCACAACCTGGTTATTTTTTACTAGCCGTTTTCATGTTGGCCCGGCCCGACCCACTTGGCAGCCTTATTATAAACTAATATTGAAAAAAGTATAGAACTTATTAGAAGAATTCTCCTCCTAATTAAACAAGATTCTTTAGTGACTACATTGTTGATGATATTGTGTTTTTAATATGAGAATAGGATATTCTTCTATTTATAGAGGTACAAAACTCCTCCAAGGTTAGCCAAATATGAAAGAGTTTTATATTTTACTTTCAAGAAAAGTAAAAGTAATTATAGTAACACTTTTTTCATTCCAAGAAAAGTGAACTCAATTTTGATAAGAAAATCATGGCAAAATCCTAAACAAACTTCTCCCTTTTTGGCTTGATTTTCTTGACAAAACTTGATCCACCTTCTTCATCTGCATGGTTTTTGTTTTTCACATAATTTTTATCACTATTGTTTTGCTGCTTAAAATGGAGCCCTTTTGGGTTAAAAATATATGAGTCATTTCGATTAAAAATATTGGAGTCCTTTGTTGTAAGTGAACAAGATTGAAAGTAGAAACTTGTGCATTAAAAGCGAGCACAAATTAAAAATGGAACTCATGCGTTAAAAGTATATGCATGAATTGAAAGAAGCTGAATATACTTTGATTTTAAAGATGAATTAGCAGCAAAATTATTGAAAATTTGTTTGAAACTTCTTCTCGACATATGCATGTACTCTCTTGATCAAAATAACCTCTTCATTATCATCAACTTGATTGCAACTTGCTTTGGACTAATCTTCAATCTTGATGTCCATAGGATCGTTGACTCTGTTACCACTTGTTGAGTTTAAAATTGATAGAGTGTCATGCAGAAACTATTAGTTTACAAACTATAAAAGCAATAATTCAAATAAAAAGAAAAACATACTAAAAAATAAGTTATTAATATGATTTGGTCAAACGACCAACATATTATAAACTAATATTAAAAAATAAAAAGTATGCAACCTATTGGAAAAAAATCTCCTTTAAACAAGACTTTTTAATAAATTATAATGTGGATGCTATTATATTTTTGACATGAAAAAATGAATCTTCTACCCATAGAGTTACAAAACTTTTCCAAAGAAATTAGTCAGAGATAAAAGATTTTTATATTTTATTTTGAGGAAGTAATTATAGTAATACTTTATATGGAATCATTGTTGCTGACCACATTGTCTCTTTAAGTTTTGGTAAAAAAAAATATCGGCTGCTTCATGGAAAAGATGTCTGAATTGATTTGTTTGGTTTGAATATATGATTTAGAATTCGACTAATTCATTTTATAATTAAATTAATTTAAATTTGCATTGAAAAATTTCACTTTAAGAATAAATATTCAGTTAATATATACATTCTCTTTAAAAGAAATACTTAGACCAAATAAACATAAAATTGTCTTCTATTAATTAAAAAAATTAGCAAGGATGGATGGATATTTAGGTTATTTGTTTTAAAAAGAATTGTTACTTAATCTTTATTGGAGAGAAATTAAATATCTATATTTAATAGTAGGCGAATTAAGAAAAGAAAAAATTACCCGGAAAAGGAGAAAGGACCACTTTCTTGTGAAATCTATTTTTTTTTTAAATGAAAAAATTACGTGATTAAAGGGTAAAAGCGACTTTCTTTACTCTTTTTATACATGCATTTAATATTTTTTGCATAATTATTCTTTTGTTACTGGATCTGCGGCATATATTTGATGTGTAATTGTAATAATATAACTAAATATGAGAAATAAGAAATAACGAGGCTTATGATGATGATGAGGCGCTTCTCAAATATGAAGAAGATGACAAAAAAAAAAATCCATGATTTCACTACAAAAGTGAATGCCAAGTCGGCAAGAAGTGAAACACTACCAAGTGAAATCTTTGGTTCTTATTGATACCTTTCATTGGTAGCCTTCATAGGTTCAGGTGACTGACTACCAGACACTGACAATTAACATTCTACTTTCACGAAAGATTGTGCTATATTATTCTTTCATGTAAATTTAGTTGTTCAAAACTATACTGCAATAAATAACTAGGTGGCCGGAGAGCAATGAATGAATTTTGGACTTGGTCTATGTAAGAGACATGACATTCAAAATGTGACGGCAGAAGTTGACACAAACTTGTTTGGTACCAACATTACAGGGAAGGGAGATCCACCATGGATTATGATATTAAGGTAGAATCAACCATGAAGGAAGTATGGCGCGGAGGAAGATAGTCGTACAACCCTCCTATAGAGAGGCTAACATGGTGCCTCTATCAGCCATGTCCACAAGGTGAACATCATCTACTCAAATTTTGCAAATTTATCAAGAATAACAAGTGGATGGAATAGATCACTTGAAAGACACACACAAAAACTTGAAAACAGAAAGAGATATATACTACTAATATAAACTGACGAAATTCATATCTAGTACTTTTAGAAATTCAGGCACTAGAAACTACATTTGAAAACGAAAACAGCAACGAAGAGAAGCTTTATAACAAGACAGGATCCTTCTACAGAAAGAAAGAAACAGTTTTGGCTTTTGAAGAACAAAAAATCAAAGTACACTTTACGGAACATGGATGTACTACATATAACATATAGATCCAAAAACATCATATTCTACCCCGCTCTTTTCCCTTGTCTGTTCATCACCAACTGCTTCATTAACTTTTTCGGAATATTTACCTGCATAATTTTTTATAATATCAAAATTAAAGGTATAGAGATACATTTTCAAGAATCTCACAACGCTTTCATAGCGTGCATAGAAACAAAAGAGCATGTAACAACATAGGCTTCTCTCCATTGGTGACTATCTCAAACATTAGGCAATCCCCTTACTTTAAGCAATTTGCAACACAGAAGTTTCGCCATCCACCTCCAATGTAGGTGATATTGCTACAGGAATCTATAATATATTATAAGTATGAAGTCCTAGAAAAGTGAATTGTACTTTTTGCCCTTCGTTAAAATATTTTACAACAGATAAAATTGTCTTTTAACCTATTTTCTTAAAGTTTTATATTATTATTTTTATAATATTTTATTAAGGAATCCTAAATTATATGGTAAAAGAAAATATATTTAAAAAATTATAGAATCCTAAAATAAATGATAAGAGAAGAATATATGATAAAATATAAAAGAAAAAAAGTCATTTAATTTACATTTTTATTAGTTATATAAATAAATTATTATTAAAATTTTTATTATTTTAATGAATAAACTCACGTCAAAATTGGAATTGGATCAACCATTCCATATACTATATATGGAAAGTTCATAATAGACTTATGCAACTTAATTGTTGCAATTCTTATGCAACTTAATTGTTGCAATTCCAATATAGAAATTAAGTTTTTCAACAAGGAAAATTTATTCATAATAGTCAGAATTTTGAAGTTAATTGAAATTTTGATTATTAATTTCCTTATTGAATCACGTAGGGAATTTTAATGTTTAAGAACTATATTCATTAAAATTAACCTTAAGTAAATTATTTTCCCCAATTATTATATAACATAATTATAAAATCTTTTTAACACCAATTTTCTCTTAAATTGGTTCACATATTTCTCAATTCTCATAAACAATTAAGAGATGCTATAAAGAAGAAACATAATATTGGTAAGGAAGGAGAAAATATTATTAATTTGCAAGAAGAAGCTATGGTATTCAAAGCAAACCTCATGATGAACTTTGAACATCATATCTTAATAAAAATAGTCAAGATTTGGAGAGGATCAATGAAGAAACTTTAAAAGATCTTGAGCTTTTCATGGAGATTAGTTGAATTGTATACCTAATTTAACTATTTTTCCGTTAATTATTACAAACCATAGTACCTCTGTGGAAGATCAAGTACGACAATTTAGTTTCTATAAGAAATATGTGTAAATAAAACATACATGAATATTGTGTAAATTTAAAGAATGATAGTGCATGAGTTAGTTTATTGTTTATGTAATGACAGTACATTAAAATAAAATTTTTACCATGATAAAATAATTAAAGTGACAAGAAAGAACATAAATCAATAAATCATTTGTAAAAATGAAAAGATTAGATGAGACACGACAGATAATAATATATATAACATACAATAGTTATTTACGGAGTATCTTATTTAAAGAGATATAATATTCATTTTACATTTAACTGCTACCTTTTACGTAATAATTTTATTTTTATATGTAATTTTATTAATTATCGTGAAAGAAGCACGTACACTAAACTAGTATAAACTAAACGTCCATGACCTTTGCTCGTCATTTATCATTATCGTACATCTCCTGTTCTTGAGACCGTTTAACCTCGCAAATGGTCTTGGAACACACTGAAACAGTTTATAACCCGTTTCACATAAACACAAGTTTGCATGCTTCACACTTTTGAGTTTTTTCTCATAATAAAATGATTTCTTATACTTTTTTTTTCTTCTGTGGAGTATGACAATGGAAGTAGAATTTAGTTTCGATAACTTACCAGAAAACTCTTTGTAAGGTTATAGGATTTCATGGTACAAACAAATTGAGAGTGACTGAGATGCAAGCCCTTGACAGTTCCTACACTGGGAACAACCTTGGATGGTGACATGACGTTGGGCTTCGTTTTTTCTGTTACATTAGTTAATTACACAAAAAAAAGTCATGTAAGAAAGATGACATATGATACTTCTGATACTCGAATACTCAGTTGATTACTCAGAAGTTCACTCAACCAATAAAAATTATGCAAGAAAGTCGATTTTCCTTGTTTTGTAACAAAAAAGTCACTTTGTTTTTGCTATTTCACACGCTAAGTCACGCCAAGTGTTTCATCGTGTAAGCAGTATAGTATATATACGAAACCTCAAAAATGACCACATTAACTTTGTTCTTGTAACAAAATTTAATCTGTGCAATAAATAATAGCATAAGTCATGGACACCTAATGGTGACGTAACACATAAATTTTGGAGGTGTCTAGATAATCATTTTGTAAGTTGGAGTGTTCAATTGACATAACGGAGATGCATAAGAAATTAGATACGTCATAAAAGTTCACCTATCTTTTTTTCTTGCAGATACTCTGCATATTCTGTGTCACAACGAGTTGAATCAAATATGGAAACATCAAAATCCATGTCTCCTTCATGTCTGAAAATCAACATATCTCCTAACTGCAAATCATGTTCCTCTGCAAACTTTTCCCATCCATCTTTGAATCGTCGTCCGTTCAGCTTCACCAACCACTTCTTGCCAGCCCTTTTCAGTACAACATGTTCAACATGGTCATGTCCCTTCAAATACTTCAAGAAACCAATAGGTACTTTCTGCAATACATAGCATGAGTGATACATTGCAAGTTAGCACTTCAACTTTGAAACTGTACATCACGACAACTTAATTTACTCTCCAATGGCAAACAATACAACTTGTTTTCACTGTGTCTCGTGGACACCAAACACAGACGAGACACATAAATTTTTGGAGGTGTCTAGATGGTCATTTTGTAAGTTGGACTGTTCAACTAGCACAATAGAGACAAGTTGTGGTGTCTAATGCGTAGGGTGAAAAAGTATACCAAACAAGTTATTGATAGTACACGTTAAACTAATGCATACATTAGCTTTTCAATACACTCTACCAAATGACCCTTTATATTGCTAATACCATATATTAGTAATACATAACATAATACCAAATAGAGTGAATAAGTACACAGCTTGAAAAACACCAAAAAAAGTATTAATAATACATAAAGTTGATGCATGCATTGTTATAGTACATAAGATCGATGTTCATTTTCTTTGATAAACTTTTCACCTCTACATCTACATATAACAGATACTTATCTGCTATATTAAAGAATAAATGAAGAAATTAAAAGTAGTACTACTCACAAGGCCATTATTGAAACCTGGCAGAATGGGTTTGAAAAAATGAGGTTTCTTTGGAGGGACTTCCATGGAAAACCAACAAAAATTATTATTTTACTGTAGAATTTGTCCTTTTCTTTTTTTATTTGAGGAGATATAAATGGAAGATGGAGGGAAACCACACATTTCTCCCTCAAATTATACTCCCGTCCCATTTTATGTGTCGTCATTTGACCGGGCACGAAATTTAAGAAATAAGAAAAAATTTGATAATATTTACCAAATTGTCTTTTATCAAAAAATGTGCCAAGTGAGACTAATAAGGGTAAAAGTGTAATTGTGTTTTTAAATATTTACCAAACAAGGAAACATGACATTCTTTTTGAGACGGATTAAAAAGAAAATGATGACACATAAAATGAGACGAAGGAAGTAATAGTTATTCACTTTTACTTTTTTAGAATTTCTAAAAATTATAATAAAAAAGACCCTTAAAAACACATTCTTACAACTGTATAAATTTACGCTTTTAAAGAGTATTAACTATAAAAAAATAAAATAAAAAAATTAAATTAATTTATTTTAGTTTAATAAGTGAATAAGTAATTTAAGCTATTCACTTAATTTAAGCTATGTATTAATAAGTTGATCAATTAATACAGGACAGAGAGAGAATGATGGCAAGGAAAACTTAGATACTCCCTTCATTTTTTTTTTTTACATGTTATAATGGACACATATTTTAATAAATTTCTTATTTCTAGAAAATTTAAAATAATTTTATCAATATACTCATAGTTAAATACATTAACAAAAAATTAAATTAATAATTTTGATAATTTGAATAAGAGCATAATAGAAAATTTTTGATCAAACTATTGTTGAGTTATTAGCCATACACTTATTTAGGAATGAAAAGGAATGATTATTTTTTAAATATAGGATCCCACGTTTAGAAGGCAATAAATAATTCATTTTGTTATGTCATTTTCTTTTAAATGATAAATGCAGTTTAGTGACTTTTGATAAAAAGTAAGGTCTAGTGACTTTACGAGATAATTCTAACAGTTCAATGATCTTTTAGACATTAATTCTTAATAAGAGATATAAATTGATTAATATGATCTTATTTAATCTTGATTAGTAATTTGAGCCGGAGAAAATGCTGATGATGGAATTAAAACTGCACGTGCCTTCTCATAACGATGGGACTCTGTAATCCAATGTCACTCTCTTTGTTCCTAATACTATTTTCTTTTCAATCAGCATATAAAGTTGGTGAAGTAATCATAAAGTTTTTTGCTACATGAATAGAAGGTTATAAATTCAATGGAAACAGTTTCGGACGAAAATATAAGGTAAGATAATAAATAATTTCTTGTGATTTGGTTCATCTCCAATTTTCATGTATAATAAAAGTTTTAGTAAATTAAATTATTTTTTTAATCTCTATAAATTAATAATGATATAATTTTTTTATATTTAAAAATAAATTACCTTCAAACTTTTTATTTTTTTCATCACTATATATATATATATATATATTTAGAAATGTTGTTTAAATTTTTTACCCTTCAATAAAAGTTTTTGCTTTAGACAAATTATCTTTTCACTATTTTTTCTAATATTTAAGAGTTGAAAATTAATTAAATATATTTATGGTAAAATCTTTTCTTATTCGCAGTCAATAGAATTTCATTATTTTTGCCTAATTTAAGAGTTAAAAATTATTTGAATATATTTATGCTAAAATCTTTCCTTATTAGAAGTAATCAAAATTAATGAATTAATATTTTTTTCATTAGTTTAAAAATTCCAAATCAACTAAGTTTGATTTTAAGAAGATTTGAAAAATCAAGAAATAAATATAAAACCATTAGTATAAGCAAAATTTAAGAAATAACAGATTTTTAAAAGTTTAAGTATGTAATAAGAATGTTATCAATGATTTTGTAAATATTTGACTTTAAAAATGAGGGAAGATTTTAAATATAAAAAAAAAAGAAAAATAATATTAACACAAATATAGTTCAAATTGATGTGTCTCTCTTAGCATGTGACAACAAGGAAAAGAGGTACTATATGGCCAACGCAAAAGTGATGTTTCATCAACCATTTGAAAATTTTGATAGTAAAATATATATGTATTTTGTTTATGTTTATATTATGATAGTATTAAAAGTGTGAAAGATTTTTAAAAAGCGACTTAAACTTTTACACTTTATTATTAATCTTTGCAATTGATAAAATTATTTAATTTTAAATAATCAAACGTTATACGAGCGAGTCACGTGTGAGAGACAGATAAGATATCCAGACATACCGGCGTTTTGATACCATCAGGAATAGGAAAAAGAAATTTCAAGGAATCCAAAAAAGTAAAAAATTGGGTCTATGTCTAACGGATTACACCTAGTAAGAAAAGGTTTTTTGTTTTAGTTCGACCTGTCGTCACATATGAAATAACGGACGGTATAAATTTAGCAGCCCTTTTTCTACCGAATCCATTGCAGGAAAGGGATAATGTGCAACTTCGAATTGTCAATTATATCCTTTATGGAAATGGCAAATCGATTCCAGGAATTTCTGACAAAAGTATTCAATTAGTTCAGACTTGTTTAATATTGAATTGGAACCAAGACAAAAAAAGTTCTTCTTGCGAAGAAGCCCGTGCTTCTTTTGTTGAAACAACCACAAATGGTTTGATTTGACATTTCCTAAGAATTAACTTAGTGAAACCCCCTATTTCGTATATCGAAAAAAAGAATGATTCGTTGGGGTTAGAATTGCTCTCTGATAATGGATCAGATTGTACCAATATCAACCCATTTTCTTCCATTTATTCCTATTCAAAGGTAAAAATTCAACAATCTCTTAACCAACCTCAAGAAACTATTCATACGTTGTTGAATAGAAATAAGGAATGTCAGTCGTTGATAATTTTGTCAGCAGCCAATTGTTCTTGAATGGGACCATTCAATGATGTAAAATATCACAGTGTGATAAAAGAATCAATTAAAAAAGATCCCCTAATTCCAACTAGTAATTCGTTGGGCCCTTTAGGAACATGCCTTCCAATTGAGAATTTTTATTCATCTTACCATTTAATAACTTATAATCAGATCTTAGTAACTAACTATTTGCAACTTGCCAATTTAAACCAGATCTTTCAAGTGATTAAATTTAAATATTATTTAATGGATGAAAATGGAAAATTTTTTAATCCCGATCCATGTCGTAACATCATTTTAAATCCATTCAATTTGAATTGGTCGTTTCTCCATCACAATTATTGTGAAGAGACATCTAAAATAATTAGTCTTGGACAGTTTATTTGTGAAAATGTATGTATAGCTAAAAAAGGACCGCCCCTCAAATCGGGTCAAGTTATACCTGTTCAAGTTGACTCGATAGTGATACGATCAGCTAAGCCTTATTTGGCCACCCCCGGAGCAACCTTTCATGGCCATTATGGCGAAACCCTTTACGAAGGAGATACATTAGTTACATTTATATATGAAAAATCGAGATCTGGTGATATAACACAGGGTCTTCTAAAAGTAGAACAGGTGTTAGAAGTGCGTTCGATTGATTCAATATCCATGAATCTAGAAAAGAGGGTTGAGGGTTGGAACAAATGTATAACAAAAATTCTTGGAATTCCTTGGCGATTCTTGATTGGTGTTGAGCTAACTATAGCGCGAAGCCGAATCTCTTTAGTTAATAAAATCCAACAGGTTTACCGCTCCCAGGGAGTGCAGATTCATAATAGGCATATAGAAATTATTGTATGTCAAATAACATCAAAAGTGTTGGTTTCAGAAGATGTACTGTCTAATGTTTTTTCACCCGGAGAACTTATTGGATTGTTGCGAGCAGAACGAATGGATCGCGCTTTGGAAGACGCGATCTGTTACCGAGTCGTCTTATTGGGAATAACAAGAGCATCTCTCAATACTCAAAGTTTCATATCTGAAGCGAGTTTTCAAGAAACTACTCGAGTTTTAGCAAAAGCGGCTCTCCGGGGTCGTATCGATTGGTTGAAAGGCCTGAAAGAGAACGTTATTTTTTTTGGAAAGAGGGGTGATACCCGTTGGTACTGGATTCAAGGGATTAGTGCATCCTTCAAAACAACATAACAACATTCTTTTGGAAACAAAAAAAATCTATTCGAGGGGGAGATGAGAGATATTTTGTTCCACCATAGAAAATTATTTGATTCTTGTCTTTCAAAAAAATTTCACGACATACTCAAACAATCATTTATAGGATTTAATGATTCTAACAACGGATTCATCTCTTTCGCTATCTGCATTTGGGATAGTTATTTGCTTTGGTTATAAAAAGAATTATGGTTTGGGTTGTGTATCTATGTCCAATCTACGGTAGAAGAGAAGGTTCTGTCGGAACAATTATTTATTTCAGTTCAAGATTCCTCATCTTTTCTTTTTTAAAGAATGGGGGAGGTTGTAGGGAGAAATGACAAGAAGATATTGGAACATAAATTTGGAAGAGATGATAGAGGCAGGAGTTCATTTTGGTCATGGTACTAGGAAATGGAATCCTAAAATGATGCCTTATATCTCTGCAAAGCGTAAGGGTATTCATATTACAAATCTTACGAACTGCTCGTTTTTTATCAGAAGCTTGTGATTTAGTTTTTGAAGCAGCAAGTAGGGAAAAATAATTCTTAATTGTTGGTACCAAAAATAAAGGAGATGATTCAGTAGAGTGGGCTGCAATAAGGGCCCAGTGTCATTATGTTAATAAAAAATGGCTTGGCGGTATGTTAACGAATTGGTCCACTATAGAAACAAGACTTCGTAAGTTCAGGGATTTGAGAATGGAACAAAAAACAGAGAGACTCAACCGTCTCCCGAAAAGAGATGCAACTATGTTTAAAAGACAATTATCTCGCTTGCAAACATATCTGGGCGGGATTAAATATATGACAGGGGTACCCGATATTGTAATCATCGTTGATCAGCACGAAGAATATACGGCCCTGCAAGAGTGTATTACTTTAGGAATTCCAAAAATTTGTTTAACCGATACAAATTGTGACCCCGATCTCGCAGATATTTCAATTCTAACGAATGATGACGCCATATCCTCAATCCGATTAATTCTTAATAAATTAGTATTCGCAATTTGTGAGGGTCGTTCTAGCTATATAAGAAATCCATGATTAATAATAACATAATAAGATAAATAACTTACTTCAGAAATCCCTTATGGAATCGCTTACTATTTCTGAATTTCAAAAAAGAGATAAAAATAACTGGGGATATTATGTGATTTATTAGTATTATAAATCTTAGTTGGTATTACAAATATCCGATTCAAGTAGATAAAGAGAAGGTTGTATCAAAACATTTTGTTTAAAGTTTAATTTTTTCAGAGGGCAAGGCAATATGAATGTTCTATCATGTTCTATCAATACTTTAAAGGGCTATACGATATATCCGATGTGGAAGTAGGCCAACATTTCTATTGGCAAATAGGGTGTTTCCAAGTACATGGTCAAGTACTTATTACTTCTTGAGTTGTAATTGCTATCTTATTAGATTCAGCCACTATAGTTGTTCGGAATATATATCTATATCTATATCTATATCTATATCTCTATATATATATATTACACAAATATTTATGAACTATTTTAAATTAGAAATGGCGTTTCATCTTCCCTATACTGACATTAAATTGCTGCACTTCAAATCATGCAAAGAATTTTACACTAGCATCAATAATACGTTCAGCTAAAACATGCACAGTTTGTACTTTGTAGTCCTTTCGTTTCATATTTATTAAAAAAAAATATCTCCAAATAGTTAATATATTTAAAAACTCCAGAAATAATTAATAATTTTTTTCAACTTTAATTTTTGTGCGTTCTTCGTTCTATATTAGTTGAGCACATTTTATTTTACATGATACCTAAGAAATTATAAATAAAAAGTTAATTTTACTTATTCCCTCCTTAAAAAAATTCTTAAAAACTTTACAAACAAATGCTAACACTTAAAAAAAAAAAATAGTTGCATAGGTAATATGAAAAAAATTTAATTAATATTTTCTTGATTTAGTAAAGTGACCAACTAATATCAGAACCATTTTTTAGTAAGATGACCAACTAATATGGAACAGAAAGAGCAACAATAATTATTCTAAAATTAAGAGACACATAAATATATGAAAATTAAAAATTAATAAGAAATACATTAATTAAAGGAAAAGGGTCAAATTTATCCCTTCTCTAAAAAAAAAATAGCTAAATATATATTTCGTCAAATTTTGAAGTCAAATTTATCCTTGTTATCATACTTTAGAGCCAAATTTACCCTTATTTCAAAATTAAAGAATAAAATTTATGGCAGTCTCAAGATATTTTGGGGTCTTGTTATCTCTTTTTTTTTTTTTTTTGGGAAAGGTTCAAATATACCCCTTAACTTTGCGAATATACACCTTTTTGCAAAGTTTAGGGGTATATTTGCTCCTAAATTTTAACAACAAGGGCATATTTGGACCAAACTTATAACGGAGGGTATATTTGAACCTTTTCACAAAGTTAAATGGTATATTTGACCCTTTATCCTTTTTTTTTAGTTCTTTCAAATAAGAATGTTACTTAACAATAATTAGAGATAAATTAATTTTAAAATTTTCTTTTTAATCTTAATGAAATGGTTTATAAGCACACAAATATCTATAAATTATTTTAAATCACAAATTTCAAAATTTTTTCTTATTTTTCTTAAATATCATATCAAGTCAAACGATGTCACATAAAATGAAACAACGAGAATAATTTTTTTGTGCCACTTCCCTTTTTCAGAAAATATCTCTTTCCTTTTTTGAACTATTTAAATTTCAACTCTTTAACATCATAGGATTAAAAAATATTTGGAAAAGGCTCAAAAATACTCCTGAACTATCTGAAATAGATCAAAAATGCCCCTCGTTACATTTTTGGCTCAAAAATACCCCTCCGTTAAATATTTGGCTCAAAAATACCCCTCCCTCTAACGAATTCGGAAAAGGATAAAAAATACCACTGAACTATCTGAAATGGGTCAAAAATACTCCTCTGTTAAATATTTGGCTCAAAAATACCCCTCCCCTTAACGAAATTAAATTATTTCGATTGAATTAAACCCTAACTTTAACTTTTTAACCCTAATACTTTAATTATTTTACATAAAAGTATTTTTTTAATTTTAAAAATAAGATAATGAAAAAAAGTATTTGAATTATAATATAAATTGGTTGAATTTGATTTGAAAAATAAACATACATTTATTCTAAAAAGGTATTTTCACTTTACATCTTTTTAATCTTTAAAGAAATTAACGAAATGTAAATTTTCACTTAAAGAAATTAATGAAACATAAATTAAATGATGAACTTTATATAAATTAACGAAATAATCGAAATAATTTAATTTCGTTAAATACCCCACTATTAAATATTTGACTCAAATATACCCCTCCCTTTAACGAAATTAAATTATTTCGATTGAATTAAACCCTAACTTTAACTTTTTAACCCTAATACTTTAATTTTTATAAATAAAAATATTTTTTTAATTTTAAAAATAAGATAATGAAAAAGAGTATTTGAATTATAATATAAATTGGTTGAATTTGATTTGGAAAATAAACATACATTTATTCTAAAAAGGTATTTTCACTTTACATCTTTTTAATCTTTAAAGAAATTAACGAAATATAAATTTTCATTTAAAGAAATTAATGAAATATAAATTAAATGATGAAATTTATATAAATTAACGAAATAATTTAATTTCGTTAAGGGAGGGGTATTTTTGAGCCAAATATTTAACATAGGGGTATTTTTGACCCATTTCAGATAGTTCAGGGGTATTTTTGATCCTTTTCTGAATTCCGTTAGAGGGAGGGGTATTTTTGAGCTAAATATTTAATAGAGGGGTATTTTTGAGCCAAAAATCTAACGAAGGGCATTTTTGAGCTATTTCGGATAGTTCAGAGGTATTTTTGAGCCTTTTCCGAAAAATATTTTATTAGATCCAAGAAAGAACTTGAAAAATTAACCTAAATAACCTATTAAAGAATATTTAACCAAATCCAAGAAAGAACATGAAAATTTAACCTAAATAGCTGAAGGCAAACCCATCAAAATCAAAAAGAGCAACGAATTTATAATCTATGTATGCTAACTAGAAAAAGTTAATAATAAATCGGAAAAACAAGAAAATCATATTCTCCTATAGTTGTTTTCCTTGCCCATCACCAGCTTCTGATTTTTCTTTGTCAATGGCTTCTCTTATGCCAGAATATTTAATTTATACAAATCAAGTCTCTTCGCTGTAAATTTTAATCTTGCAGACTTGATAATTGTACAAAATAATTATTATTTTGAGATGAAGGAACTAGATAGAATTAAAAATGCAGGTGCCTTTTCATAATCAGGGGACTTTTTAAGGGTGAAAATTAAATTATTTTTTTATTCAGTATACAATTAATAATGATATACTTAACTTTTTTATATTTAAATAAATTACCTCCAAACTTTTTATTTTTTCCACCAAGAGATGATTTATATATGAAAAAAAGGCAGCCCGATACATTAAAGCTATTGCTATGTGCGATGTTTGGGGAAGAGCCCCACCACAAGGGTATATCGTACAGATGATTTATATATATTGCTATATAAATATTTATGAATTATTTTAAATTACAAACTTTTATTTTGTTAAAAAAAAGAAAAATCCTTTTGGCAACAATTTTTTGGCTATAATTTGGCCACAATGGGAAAAATTGCGTTCACACTATAAACTAGTTAACTTTTATATTTTTTTGTCCTTTTTATGGTAAAATATAATAAAATTTAAATAAGACTATGAAAATCTTTTCACAATTATAGTCAAATTAGGATCAAAAAATTATTATCATTTAGCACTTTCTAAAAAGAAAAATTAAAACTGCATATATCGATTTAAACAATCAGAAAAGGAGCTAAATTCTAAATGGCGGGAAATACATGCGTCTAATACTGACATTAAATTGGTGCACTTGAAATCATGCAATTAATTCTACACTAGAAATCTCAGGATCTAGCATCAATAATATGTTAGACCTAAAACATGCACATCTCAAAATAGATAATTGAATTAAAAAATTAAGAAATAATTATAATGTTTTTCAACTCTATTTTTAGTACTTCCTCCGTTTACAAACTTGAAATCAAAATAAGTCTAACATATGAAAAAAGTGATCAAAATAAGTTACCTCTTCAATTATTTATCAAAATAAGCTAAATGTAATAATTTATTACATTTTATCTCAATATTTTAGCGATGCTTTAATGAAATTGAACAATATTATTTTTTCGTAAAACATAAGAATTTCTCACATTTTATAAAAATCTTAAAAAACGTAATAATTTCTTATGTCTTACACAAAAAACGAAAAAGAAAAAGCATCGTGTTGCCAAATTCACAGTTTTATGTCAAATCTTGTAAGTTGTAATAAAACGTTACAATTTAGAAATTGTACCTTTTTGTAAACACCTAATTTTTTATCAAACATAAGGTTTTATGCCATTTTTAGCATTTAAATATTTTATTTTAGGTCTAAATTAAATATTTTAATTTTTATCTTATTTACAAGTTTTCTTTAAAAGTTTTGAAAGCTACAAACAAATAGTCATATTTTAAATATTTTTTTTAATTTTTATTACTTATTTATTTATTTATTTATTTTTAAAAAAAGAGAATTTTCAAAACTATATTTGTTTTCTTCTTTTAAATAAACAATCTAGTGATATTAATATTTTCTTAATCATATTTCTAAGACTAGCTATTTAACTTATTTGTAATTTGTTAGTTTTAAATAGATTTTATTATTTTTATTTTATTTAAAATATTGATTAAAAAAAAACAAAAACCTAAAACTACCCAATATTTCCATTCCCCTTAACCTAAACTACCCAATATTCCCATTCCCCTTAACCTAAACTACCCATTCCCACACCTTAGAACCACTCGCACTTTTCCCTCACAAATTCCCTCAACTGGACACGACACACACAAACATACACACTATATTACACACACAAACAAACCAAAAGAAAAAAAAGAGAGGGAGAAGCAACAAAAAACAAGAGAGAAAAGAAAATTGGAGAAACAAGGGAGCAAAAGGAAAACAGAAGGAAAAAGGGAGAGGACTCTTCGGCCCACCAAAAGAAAATTATAACAAAAATGTACGCCTTCCCACCTCGTGGAAACAACACAGACAACAACATTGAAAAACACCAAACCAGAAAAAAAAAAAAAAAAAAAAAAAAGGAAAACAAAGTTCACGAGAGAGGAAAAAGTAAAAGTTTTGAGGTTTTCATTCACGATTTCATGGTCGTGACTCCTAAATCAGTAAATTACATTGACTTTGTTTGTAAGTTATCTTTTCAAGAGGCAAACCTCAATTATTCATTGTACAATGTAACATTGTGATTATGCGAGATTTGATTCCAATGTTACAAAGTTGTTCATTTTTATATACGATGTTTCAACATAAGGTATATTCCTTTTTTTTTTTTATGTAGATAAATTTAAAGTAAAGTGTTTGGTATAATGACATGCATAAAGTCCAATTGTCATCTTGGCTTTGAATAATTCGTGAGATGTTGTATTATACGTTATGCAATTAATTGAACTTTGGGTGAGATTTTTTTTCTTTTCTAAATGTTTATGTATAATTTTCTGCAATACGTAAATGATTGTGAGTGCTTCTTATCTTGGGTTAGTTGGATTTATTTTTCCTATAGTGATTAATCTTTAAGGTAATATCAATGTGTTAGTATGTATTTGCCATATTTGGTTTGTCTTATAACATCACATTCAGTTGAAATGCAATTGGTGTAGTTGTGTTAAAGGCTACAATTTACGACTCATTCATGCATGCAACGAAAAAAAAAAGATGTTTTAATTAGAAAAAGGAAAAACACATAACACACGCACACAGAATGCAAAAAGATGGGAAGAAGAAAACTTAAAAAAAAAGGGAGGGGTTATAAAAAAAATTGAATTGAAAAGAAAAGAAGCCCTGGGAGAGTGAGATTAAAAAAGAAGAAGGAAAGATTAGAACAAAAAAAGGAAGAGAAAGATTTTCTTAAAATAAAAAAGGGAAGTAAAGTAATATAGTACGGATGAAATTTCAAGGGAGTTTATAAATAATTTATTAGATTAGATTGGTTCAAATTTGTGGTCCTTGAATCTGTGTATGCTATTTTAGTGGATGTATTTATTTAAAATTTGTGTTACCATGATAATATTTGTCGTGCAAATTGGGTGATGAACGCATAAAATTTATGACGAATGAAGCTGTATTTTACTCTTAAGTTTGTCATTACTTTGTTATCTAATTGGATCATTAGGAATATGGTTCGACCGGCAATAATAATAGACAAATATAGTTGGATTAAGAAATATAGAATTATGTGTACAATCACATCTTTAGGAAATGAGAGAATAACTTATAAAAAAATGAGTTTATGTTTTGATCAAAAGAAATTTTAAAGTTTAATATACAAGTGAAAATTAACGATGAAGTTGGAAAGCCCTACTACCGACCATTCGTTATAATAAATTAACCTACCGTTTGAAGCCGATTGAATTGGGTTGGGTAGATTTTAAACCTATTAGGTGCTTATTTAGATTAGAAAAATAGGGACGACTTATAAATGCCTCAAAGGCACGAGAAATGTATCAAAACTTGTGGTTTGACCGGAAAGTACTGCTACTGGAAAGCCAAACATTAATATAATTAAATAATTTAAAATAAATTCAAAGTAGGATGTAAGTAACTTTTAGGCTAATAAATGTTTTATGTATCCAAGAGATCAATTTAAGCTAGACGTAAGTCATTAAAGCGACCGTGCTAGAACCACGAGACTCGAGGGGTGCCTAACACCTTTTCCTTGGTCAATAGAATTCCTTATCCGGATTTCTAGTTCGAAGACCAAAAATAAAGAGTCATTTCCTTTTGAATATGGATTCAATAAGGTGACTTGTAACACCCAAACTCAATTCCAAGTGGCGACTCTGTAAATAAAATAAACCCTACTCAAAACATCACTTTAATTGGAAAAACTCATTTTCTCTAAAACCAACTCCCTAGCGGGATTGGATGCGGTAAAAAATAGGGGTGTGACACTTTTTATTACGTTTTTAACAAAAGAACTTTAAAAAAGAAGTTATTGCTTCATTTTATCAAATCAAGTACCACCTAACCCACCTTTTTGACGTTTTCTTTCATAAATCGTATTAGGTGGGTTAGGTGGTACTTGATTTGACAAAACGAAGCAATAACATTTTTTTTTTAGTTTTTTTTGTTAAAAACGTAATAAAAAGTTACAATTTATAAATTGTAACTTTTTATTAAAATTTACAAAATTTGACATAAAACTGTGGATTGGACAACATAATACTTTTTCTATTTTTTATTTTTTGTATAAAACGTAAAATGTTTTTACATTTTATAATATTTTTATAAAACATATGAAATTCTTATGCTTTACGAAAAAAATAATATTGTTCAGTTTCGTTAAAGCACTATTAAAATATTGAAGACGTAATAAATTGTTACATTTAACTTATTTTGGTAACTAATTAAAGGGGTGGCTTATTTTGGTCACTTTGTTCATATCTTGACTTATTTTGGTTTCGAGTTCTTCGTTTTAAGTATTTTATAAATAACTTCGGGTGAAAATCATTTTCCCTCCTCAAATTTACTTTAAAAATCAAACTCAGCCCCCTCTACTTTGAATAATAAGCATTCTCCCCCTTTTATCTTGACAATGTCTATTTTAACCTTGGCATTAGCAATATCTTCTTATAGTAAAAATTATTTATTCTAGTCAAGTATTTATATATTTTTATTTAATTTTTTTAGTTTAACCTTTTTAATGAACTTGTCACAAAAGCTAAATGTTATTTATTATTATTATTATTATTATTATTATTATTATTATTTTATTGAGATAACACACAAGTATTTTTCATCTCCTCAAAAGAAGTACAAAAATATTCTGATACTTGACAGCCAGATCAGCAAAAATGAGTTTAGGTGGTAATAGATTTCCCTTAAAGTTTAAGTGTGTCATAACAACTCCACATATAGTTTAGGGGTACCTTGTACCTTATCTCTTATTTTACATGCATTAAGTGTGTGCGTGTGCAATATATATATATATATATATATGCGTATGAGTTTCGATATACTCCCACTGTTCTTTTTTACTTGTCACTTTTCGTTTTTCCAGATCAACCTGTATATATTTTGACAAATATTTCAGGATATATTTTTTTATTTTATTAATATGAAGAAGGATTGCAACTTATAACATTTTTCATATATTTTCTGATCATCTAAATTTTAAATTTAAATATTAAATTATACATCTTAAAACGTTGGTCAAAGTTTATGTAGGTTGACCTCAAAAAGTAAATTAGTGATAAGTAAAAGTGAACAGAGGGGGTATATATTTATAATATAAGTAAAATTTTGAATTAATTTAGTATAGAATATACCTCCATTTTTGTTATATGTTATTATATTACATGCATTGAAATATGTTTATAAAATTATTTTTATTTGTTATTTTCACTAGTATAAATAGATATTACAATTTTAATTATTATTAGTAAATAAATTTTCATATCATGGTTATTTATTTCATTTAAAACGTCACTAACTTATATACTTAATATATGTTTATCCCCTTTTTTGTCTAGAAAATAATTTTCTTTTTATTTACAAAAATTTACTATATATATATATATATATATATATATATATATAAATAAATAAAATAAAAAATATAATAATTTTAAAGAGGTAAATAAAAATAAATATTAATAGTGTAAGGGAAAATAGGTATTTTAAGAAAACAAATAGGAAAAAGGGGGAGAATGATTATTATTTAAAATTGAGGGGAGAATTTAATTTTTAAAGTAAAGTTAAGGGGGGAAATGATTTTCATCCAAAAAATCTTCTTAGAAACTTTACAAACAAGTGTTAACACTTAAAAAAAAGGTTAATTACATGGGTAATATGAAAAAAATTTAATTAATGTTTTGTAAAGTGACCAACTAATATGAAAACTATTTTTAACAAGATGATCAACTAATATGAGATGGAGAGAGTAACAATAATTATTTTTGTTCTAGAATTAAGAGGCACATAAATAAATAAAAATTAAAGAATTACACTTAAAGGATGCATTAATCAAATCACACTCCGAACAAAGTCAATGCCAATTATTTTGAGACAGCAAGAGTAAAATTATTTCCTTCCACTCACTTTTATTTATCTACATTAGATTTTAATTTTTTTTTTTAATAAATGACATATTCGTTCTAATTTACTTCTTTCATCTCATTTTATCTGATGCCTGTTTCCTTTTAGTTCGTTTCAAAAAGAATGTTACTGAACAATAACTAGAGATAATTTAATTTTAAATTATTTTTTACACTTAATGAAATAAATTATAATCAAACAATATCTTAAAACTATTTAGATCACAAATTTTTTTACAAAAATCTTCTTTTTTAAAAATTTAGTATCAAGTCAAACAATGTACATAAATTGAAATGGAGAGAGTAATTTCTTTGCGTCACTTCCCTTTTGTTTAGAAAATATCTTTTTCCTTTTTTGAACTCTTTAATACCATACGATTAAAGAATATCAATAATCCATATCTATATCTATAATCTATAATCTATAATCTATATATCTATAATCTATATCTATAATCTATAATATATTAAAAGTGTGAAAACCCTTAGAAAAGTGATTTAAATTTTTTGTCCTTCATTAAAAGTCACTTCTTTAGACAAGATCGTCTTTTCACCTTTATCTTAAAATAATTATCATTTATTTAACTTTAAAATCAATCAAAATACCTATTTAGTTAACTATTCTATATCAAGTAGAACACCCCAGAAGGGATGATTGGCTAAATACTTGGCCCACTCAATTGTGAAACTAATAGGATTGGCTCCCTAGCATTAAACTTTTTTTTTTCCCCATATATATAAATATTTTGATTTTCTATTTATTCTATTTAAGTAATAGTTTGAACCAAATTTTATAAGAAAAATATGCTTCTTCTACTTCTATATTTTCTTTTTATTTTGATTTTAATTTTGATTCAAGTAATACTTATTGTTGATCATATTCTTGTATAGTCTCTTTCTTTCTTTCTTTTAGTTGATTGATTTAGCGATTATATATAAATTATATAATCAACAATTGTTATGATTCTTCACTCTTGATTATTTCTTGTGTTTTCTTTTTTAGTTGAAAAATTAGATGAAACAAGCATGTTATCGTCAGGAAGTAGTTGGAAAAATTAAAGGTTTTTCTATTTTTTTATTATTAAAATTTTTCCTTATTCATTTGATAATTTAAATAATTCTCTCTAATCTATTCCAAGTATTCGCAAGGTATTTTCGTGATCTATTATTTTTGATTTAGTTGTTAAATTTTATCTTATGGAGGATTCTTTTTTCTTATAAACAATAGAATAACAGTACAATGTACTTTTAAAGATTTTTTTTTAAGGGGAGATTATTCACTGAGCACCCAGTTATCTTGATTGTGTTTATATGTTTTGGTGAAGTTTTTAGCATTTGTTTCTTTTGTTTCATATAATAATGAGCCATAGATTATTTTTGTTCGGAAAGTGACGTGCATCATACAATTGTCTTTTTGAGATTGTAAAAGGGGAGAATGATGGTTGTTAATGAAGTTGGGGCTTTGGTTTGGTATTTTGAAAGCACAATGTTTATTGATATTGTTGAACTGTGTATGTTTATAGAACCATGTATTTTAATTAAATTTAGAACTTGTTTAATAATATCTCTAAATCTTTTGGTGATAATTATGGATTCCTATAGGTTATCTAGATTCAAAAAAAGATTGATTTGCATATTTATTACATCTTCTTTGAAAGTGTCTTTGGATGCATCCTCTAACAAGTTCTTCTCTCCTTTTTCTTTTGTTGTTGGTGGAAATCTTTAGATATTAAAGTTATCAATTGAAGAGCATGATAAGGAGAGTGCCTTGTATAAGTGTTAATAACTTATTAAAAAGTAAGTGTGCTTCATTAAAAGTTTTGCATGTACTAAAAGTCTTGCATGTTGTTTTCCTTTATAAAATTTCTTCATTATATTGCCACCACTTATGTCTAGACTGATATTGAGTTTTGAGGTTTCTTGAAACTAGCTTTCTTAATTATCATGAATGATTATGCAACCCCATATATATGTACACACACTTCATTAGCTGAAGACTTTCAAACTAAACTATATGGAGATGAAGATTAATATTGATAAATTTTCTAATGTAAGAGAATATATCAGAAAGGAGAAGGTAACCTTTTTTCTTTTTTGTCGGATATAGAATTCACTTAATTTGGAATTGAAATTTCTTTAATTATACTAATTAATATTGCTTACTTGTTCTCCCTTTAGTTGTCCCTCTTTATTAACATTAGTACATTTTTTTTTGTTTTAAATCATTCGGTGTTCGGTACCCGCTTTTTAGGAGTCCGACTATATCCGAATTTGCCCCGCATTGAACCTCATTTGGGAGGAGAGCTCCCAACAGAGTGTTTGTCCATACCCAGGTCGGACCCTCGACCTCTGGGTAGGTTGAGGCAGCCCCTTTCCACTGCGCCATCACTGCTGTTGGTAATATTAGTACATAGTAGTAGCATGTTAGTTGTTAATTGGGTGGTGGCGGTGGGATATTAGGTTTAGTTTTAACAATATTTGTAATGACAATATTAACCTACTATAAAAAAGAATCTTATGCATGTGAATTGTAGGTTTCGGCTTATATTGTTGGGTTGTTTTCTCGATTAACATTACATGTTCACTCGATATTAGATTAAATTTAGAAAAATAAAGTTACAAATTTAAGTTAACATCATGAAGATTATCAAGTGCAAGCTCAAACAAATGACTTTGTATTGACGAGTTACAGTAAAAATGATATTAAAATCTATGATATTGATAATTTTTTTTGTTAATTTTCCCATGACATTATCTTCTAATTTTGTTTTATTTAGTGAAGGATCGAGTTTGAATTTAAATTTAACACAACCTTTTTATAGTCGAATATTTGAAATTTATAATCATAAAGGGTCTTGAATAAATTATATTGTTATTAGCAAGTAGTGCGACAATTAAGACAAATGTCATTGACACTTTAATATATTGGGATATGTCAAGAGAATTGGAGCAAGGTATTAATTTTCGTCTTTATTTACATTTTTGTCATTCAAATATATATATATATATATATAACTTCAATTGTAAATTTATATATTTTATTCTTTTTGTCTGATTGTATACTGACATGACATATACGTGCAACACACGTATGCTAAACTAGTATTAAAAGTATGAAGGGCCTTAGAAATGTTGTTTGAACTTTTTGCCCTTAACTAAAAGTCTTTGTTTTAGACTAAATCGTTTTTTCACTATTTTTTCTAATATTTAACAGTTGAAAATTAATTAAATATATTTATGGTAAATCTTTTCTTTTCTTATTAGAAGTCATCATAATTTCACTAATTCTTTTTCATTCTAAAAGTTGAAAATTAATTAAATATATTTATAGTAAAACCTTTCCTGATTGGAAGTCATCAAAATTAATGACAATTAATATTTTTTTCATTAGTTTAAGAATTCTAAATCAAATATATTTGATTGTAAGAAGATTTGAAAAAATCTAAAAATAAATATAAATTCATTAGAATAAGAATTTTTTTTTTTAAAAATTAGATTTTAAAATTTTTTAAGTATGTAATAAGAGTGTAATCAATGATTTTGTAAAGGTTTGCCTTTAAAAATAATAAAAGATTTTAAATATATTTTAAAAAAAGAAAAATAATCTTAACACAAATATGATTCAAATTGATACGTCTCTCTTAACCTGTGACAGCAAGGGAAAGAAGTACTATATGACAAACACAAAAGTGATGATCCATCAACCACTTAAAACTTCTAGTGGTAAAATATGTATGTGTATATATTTATGTTTATATTATTATATTAAAGTGTGGAAGATTTTCGAAAAGTGATTTGAACTTTTACACTTTATTAAATTTTTTTGCAATAAACAAAATCATTTAATTTTAAATAATTAAATTTTACACGTGCGAGACACTAACGGTTAAACTAGTTTTACTAAATCCCAAAACAACGTGAAAAATTAACCTAAATAGCCTAACACAATCATCAAAATAAAAAAGAGCAACGAATGTATAAGATGTATATTCTATATATACTGATTAGAAAAAATTAATAATGAATCCGAAAAACTATTTGTATAAAGAAGGAAAATTATTTTCTTCTATACTTGTTTCCTTGCACATCACCAACTGCTGAGTTTTCTTATGCCATCCTTACCCGAATATTTACCTGGGAAAAATTTATACAAACCAAGCCTCTTTGCTGTAACTTTTAATCTTGCAGACTTGATAATTGAACAAAACATATACTCCATTGAAATCTAAGATAACTTTTTGGATAACATAAATATACACCTTAACTTATCATATTTACACAAATTCCCCCCCTTACAAAGTAATTACAAAAATCCAACTAATTCTGTATCTTCGCTGAATGTATTGGGAGCTAATTAGGTATCTCGACAGACCCAAAATCAAAAAAATGTATCGGAAGCTAATTATGAATCTTTACAAAGAAAAAAAAATGTCTTCATTGGGTGCATTATGTACCTTGATAGACCAAAATAATTTAAAAAAAAAAAAATAGGATCGGAAGCTAATTATGTATCCTTACAAAGGAAAAAATATATCTTCATTGGATGTATCGAAAGTTAATTACGTATCTCGACATACCCAAAATTGAGATTTTCAGTAATTTTGCAAAGTGTTAAAATTTTCAATAATTAAGCTCCAAATTGTTGAGATTTATGTTGTTTGCCCTAATTTTTTTCGTTCCAAAAATTTTCTATAAGGGAGAATAACTTATGACCCTCCTAAACTTGACGCATTTTATTCAGTACATACTACTAAGTATTTGAAATCTAAGGTAGATTCTTTCATTGGGAGAATTTCCTAAAGCGACACATCCCAACTACTAAAACCTTTTCAGTAGAGTTGAATAATATTTTCAAGACAATAGAATACCTTGAAACCTCCCAAAACTACGTAGTCATTGAAAATCTTGAGGTAAGATTCTTTCGTTTGGAAAATTTCCTAAAGTGATACATCCTGACTATTAGAACCTTTTAATCAATACAATTACATAACATTTGTTATTTTTCTTCTACGGGTACTAGAATCTGTATTAATACAACAACAACTTCATAACAAGTTCACATATGAACAAGAACAGATTTGAAGCTCTTTAACACCTTCTACACAAGATTATTACTAATCTATCCAAGAAGTGTATTAGATTCAGAAAATAGATGAAACAGAAATTTTATACCAAGTCCTCCGAGTTCACGGAGTGACCTTAAGGAATAATTTCCCTCACTGTACCCTAGGTTATGGAATTTTCCTCCCAGGATAAAATGACCTTCAATCCAATTATAGCGGTACCTCAAATAATTGAATTCCACGAACGCACTCAACGGTTTGAATGATCACACAAAATATTTTGAAGAGAAGAAGAGTTTTATATTCTGAAAAATTTCGTATATCAAACCTGTGGATCAAAGCAGATTTATATAGCCTATCATATGACTCTTCGAAAAGGTGGCAGTGGTTCACTTAAATGGTGTGTCTTTTCTGGAAATTCATGTCCCTTCATCTAAAGATCATATCCTTTTCCGAATAGGTATACCAGTTCACGAAACAGTGCATCATTTCGAAGTATCAGTTCAAAAACAGTGAATCAATTCGTTGAAGATTTGTATGCATGCATAAATGGAGGATTACTGTTGCGTTTTTTCCCTTTGGTATTCGGATTAAATTTCTGTCAAATTAAACTTTGTCCACAAAGATAGATTTCATCGATCGGTAATTTGCCAAATCCGAAGCCGAGCCGAGCGAGCGACGACGAAGGCGCGAGGCATCTCTTATTTCTTGCCTCACTTAGCATGTGAAAATGTGTTTCACAATATAAACACTTTAAAGTTTCTCTCTTCCACCAATGTGGGAGAATTTTAGTAAGCTTTCCAATTTTGAGCATACTTTCCATTTTGGTGTAAACTCAATTTTCTCTTCCACTTAATTCCCACCATTTTCCATTCAAACACAAACATAGAACCCAACAATCCCCCACATGAATGGGGAATGACTATTTTTCATAAAATTTTTACGGATAAGTATGTGATCGTCAAGCAAAGACTGATTGCATCTGGATAAGTGGGTTTCCCTTTGAACTTTTCGTAGTGAACATGCATCAGATGTACTCGGTCAATTGGTAGATTTGATATTTTTGAACCGTCGAGCTTTAATGTACACCTAGAAAACACATGTCACACAACCAACATTTTACCGTTTATGGTTCTCATGGTTTTGTTCTTTTCAAGAACATGTCCCGGTTTCATGAGAGCTTAGAGAATAGGCCTTTACTAACATTCTCCTTGAATCGGCTTCTACTTTACCCTCACATAGGTGATTTCTAAATGTTTAATCCTATAGATTAAACTATTTGGTCAAATCTACCAAGTTTAGCTAATCGTTAAAAGATTTTTCACCTTAAGTCTTATCCTAGTTTACAATACATTGTCTACATCATGAGAATGGATTGGGTAATTGACAATGTTGAACCTGTCAGACACAACTTTGTTTGATATCCTTGAGCCTAGCTCTTGGGATCTCCAGTCTGCTAGGTAGAGTTACCATCATGTTGACTTGTCCTAGGCCTTAAACCCATTCCCTTGATGTCCTTTCTACTTCTTCTCTAGATAGGCCTTTTGTAAGCGGATCCAACACATTATCCTTTGACTTTACATAGTCAATAGTGATAATTCCACTAGAGAAAAGTTTCCTAACGGCATTATGTCTCTGTCGTATGTGATGAGATTTACCGTTGTACATCATGCTCCCTGCCCTACCTATTGCCGCTTGGCTATCACAGTGTATACATATTGGTGCCACTAGCTTGGGCCAATACGGAATATCTTCCAAGAAATTCCTGAGCCATTCTGCTTCTTCATCAGCTTTATCCAATGCGATAAATTCAGATTCTATTATAGAGCGAGCAATACAAATCTGTTTGGATGATTTCCAAGAGATTGCTCCTCCACCGATAGTAACTACATATCCACTTGTGAATTTTACTTCGTTCGATCCGGTGATCCAATTTGCATCACTATATCCTTCAAGTACTACAGGATATTTATTATAATGCAAGGCATAGTCTTGAGTGTATTTAAGATACCCAAAAACTCTTTTCATTGCCATCCAATGAGTTTTGTTGGGATTACTCATGTATTGACTCAATTTACTAATAACGCATGCTATGTATGGTCGTGTACAATTCATTATATACATTAAACATCCCAATACTCTTGCGTACTCCAATTGTGAGTCACTTTCACCTTCAGTCTTTCGAAGTGCAAAGCTCATATCCAATGGAGTCTTGGCAATACCGAATTCCATATACTTGAACTTGTCAAGTACATTTTTGATATAATGAGACTGTGACAATGCCAACCTTTGTGGAGTTTGATGGATTCTTATACCTAAGATCACATCTGCAACTCCAAGGTCTTTCATATCAAACTTGCTCTCGAGCATTTATTTTGTTGCATTTATGTCAGAAATGTCTCTGCTGATGATCAACATATCATCCACATATAAACAAACAATGACTTGGTGATTTGGAGTGTCTTTAATATAAACACATTTATCACATTCATTTATTTTGAATCCGTTTTCCAACATGGTTTGGTCAAACTTCACATGCCATTATTTTGGTGCTTGCTTTAGTCCATACAATGACTTAATAAATTTACACACCTTGTTTACCTTTCCTGGAACCACAAAACCCTCAGGTTGTTCCATGTATATTTCTTCCTCCAATTCTCCATTTAGAAAAGCGGTTTTCACATTTATTTGATAGATTTCAAGACCATATAACGCTCTAAGATAATTAACATTTGAATCGATGTTATCCTTATTACTGGCGAGTATGTATCAAAGTAATCAAGGCCTTCTTTTTGTTTGAAGCCTTTTACTACAAGTCTTGCCTTGTATTTGTCAATAGTACCATCCGCTTTCATCTACCTTTTGAAGATCCATTTAGAACCTAAAGGTTTATTTTCGGGAGAAAGATCAACCAATTCCCATGTATGGTTGCTTAAGATTGAATCAATCTCACTATTGACTGCCTCTTTCCAAAAGGATGAGTTCAAAGATGCCATCGCTTTCTTAAATGTTTGAGGCTTATTTTCTAAGAGAAATGTTACAAAATCTGATCCAAACGAAGTAGACGTTCTTTAACCAAGTAAGGATGTACATAATGAAGAAAATCCAAGAACGTGTATTCAGCCATGTATTCATGAGAACAACTCAGTCACGAACCCATGCATCAGATATGCATATTCATTATAAGAATTCAGATTATCGATAGTTTCAGCTGAAAATCCTATGCATCAGCTATACATACTTAGTATAAAGTTCAGTGCATAGTAGTTTCCATCGTATAGATATGTTTCAGATGTTCTTTTCCCTTAAGCTAGTTCGGTCGATCAGAAATCTCAGCTTAGTCAGCCACATTCGAGGACGAATGTTCCCAAGGGGAAGATAATGTAACACGCAGTAAACTTTTTGAGCCAATAGAGCTTCTAAAGCGTGCCAAGAAAGGCTTAACACTTAGAAAATTTGGCTAAGTGTTGAAACTTTTCCATTCCATAAGCCTTCAAAAATTTGACGAATTATTTTGTGACCTTCCCGAATTTCGTTTCTTGATTTTCTTATTGCGTTGCGATGGGGCAAGTCTCATCCCGGGTGAGTTTTGAAATTTTTGGACGAGCCTAAGGTCGTGTTTGGGTTGGTAAAACAGTAACTAAAGGCTACAGAGGGGTGCCACCCAGCTTAAAGCCTTGGCCCCCTTCCTCTGTAGCAAGGCACCGCCCAGGTTTCTCCATGGGAAGAGCAAGGCACCGCCCAAGTTCTCCACTGGGAATAGCAGGGCGCTGCCCAGGCTGTAGCCTTGGGCTAACATTTCAGCCTTCAGCTTCCGTGTTTGCAAGGGTAAAATAGTTAATTTCCAACCCCTTTATATACTCTTTAACACAAGATTTCTCATTATTTCACCCAAAAATACTAGCTTTCTCTCAATTTCCTTCAAGAACAAATATTAGGGTTCATAATTCAAGACCCAAGTCATCAAGATTCCTCCGTTAAAAGTTCAAGGATCATATACTAAAGTATGTTTGATGTTGATTCTTGGGTTCCTTCCACCCAAGCAGTTCAAGAATCCTCTTTAAAGTTTCAAAGATTTTATTTTTATGAGTTCCCATGATTTATGTGAATATAAGTTGAAGTTCATGTTGTTGATATGTTTTGATTAATGATTTGATTATAAAGATTCAAGCTTTGACCTTAGTATGTGTGATTATGTGATGTTCATGATAAAAGCCCTTAAAGAAGCATGTTGAATTATGTAATCATGTTAATTTGAGGTCTTGAATGTTGTATGATCAAAGTGTGCCTCCTACATGTTTGATAAATTGCTTATATGAAAAAAATAGTACCACTAGTTTGGTGAATTCAAATAATTGAATTGTGACGTTTGGTCACTAATACTAGATTGCTATATATGTTCATTGTAGATAAGTAATCTGAAAAGACGGGAAGTCCATTTGGGACTAGTATTGAAGGTTGACAGTCAAGGTATGTAAAGCATACTCTATACCATATCTTTGGCATGAAAGTGAACAATTGTTCTATTAAGAAAGTTTCCAAAGTTATTCAGTAACATGTGATCCATAATGGTTTTGTATGATGTCCTACGTTACCAATGAACTTGTTTCCACCCTACAAAATGTCAAGACA
This sequence comes from Capsicum annuum, assembly GCF_002878395.1. Taxonomy (NCBI): domain Eukaryota; kingdom Viridiplantae; phylum Streptophyta; class Magnoliopsida; order Solanales; family Solanaceae; genus Capsicum; species Capsicum annuum. The sequence goes on along the minus strand of NC_061111.1, from coordinate 208,757,385 downwards.
TTCCAATACTTACTTGTTTTCCAAATCTTACATGTTTATTGCACTAATGAATGTCAGAAGGTATCCGGTTACTCAAACAAGATCCATGTGCTATTAATGACTCCAAAATGTTTCATTGATATACCAATAAGTTCCTACTTCATTGTTATGGCATTGATGACTCCAAAACACTTCATTGATGTGCCAATGAGTTCTTACTTCATTGTTATTGCATTGATGGTCTATTTATACGTCTCTTATTGATGTATCATTATTTCAAAGTATCAAAAATGTGATGGCGACCGAAATAACAATCTCAAAGATTAATTGAGCTAAGTGATGGAAGTTCTCTCTTATTGGGTGGTATCTCAGGGGCATAAGCCTATCATGGGTCGATCTCTATTTATGTGTTTATGGGTGGTATCCCAGGGGCATAAGCCTATCATGGGTCGATCCCAGTTGATATGTACTGGAGGCAGCCTAATGGTCACAGTACAATACAGTAATAATTATAAAGATGATAAGAACGAAGGTAAAGTGATTGAATAAATACAATGTACAGGTTGTCACAAGTTCTAGTAAGTGTGGTCCACTCCTATTACGATTTATTCACTTGTTTCTGGTTTTTATTGAGCTCCTATATCATATGTGATTATCTACAGCTTTACATACTCAGTACATATTTCGTACTGACGTCCCCCATGGGGGACCTGCATTTCATGCTGCAGGCACAGGTACCTCAGCTCATACACTGCACAAGTAGGAGCCAGGATATCCAGCTGCTTTTGGTGAGCTCCAGTTTTCTTCGGAGCTTTCTGTGTCATATCCAGTCACTTTTGGTATTGTATAGAAGTTAGTTATATGGCGGGATGTATCCCGACCTTAGTTAAACTCTGTGTATTGTCTAGAGGCTTTATAGACCTAATGTACAGTCAAGGTGGTATTTTGTTAATAGACGTGATGGATCCAACGGCCAAGTATTGTATATACATATATATATGTGTGCTCGAGCTTATACAGGTGATTATTTCCTTTTATATGCGACATGATGTTGTTCGAATTTTGGGTTGTCATAGAGGTATGCATGGGAAGTATAAGGTTATGAGTTGGTTCTCCCGGGCCTCCTCGGTTACGGTTGCCAGTCCACCCCAATAGGATTTGAGGCGTGACATTTAGATTTAATCTTAGTAAAGATCTCAGATAGTTCATCAGATTTAGAATTACAATCACACAGCTCAGTAAGGAACTTAGATAGTTCCAAAGATTCAGAGATCACCCACTAGATAGGCTTGATCTCAAACTCAGTCAATTATTATTATTATCTTTATCAGTATCAGAAGATCCAGAGATCACTCGATAGATAGGCCTGATCTCAAACTCAGCCCAACATTTCTATTATTAAAAGATTCAGAGATCTTCCGTTAGATAGGTCTGATCTCAGATACAATCATTCCTTATCATTATTAGTAGATTCAGTGATCATCCGTTAGAGGGGTTTGATATCAGATTTAGTCAGTCGATAGTAGCAAGTTCAGAACTCATTTATTAGTAAAACTCAGATATTCAATCTCCCAATGTTAGTGAATTCAGATGTTAGTACTAATAAGCTCAGTTGTCAGAAGTTAGTATTCAGTGTTTCCATGATTTTAGCTATGATTTATGCAATCATGCATATATCCTCATTCAACATACTCAGATTATTCAGTCAATATTGTTCATGCATAAGCCCTTGCATTCATCCTTACCTCATCTAGCATACCAGTAAATTCAAAGTACTGATCATACTTTCTTGCACTATGGTGTCTTATACCATAGGATCCGAAGTGCAAGATCCAGAGCATCCTTAGCAGTCTAGATTCAGTCAGCAGCATTGGACGTAGCAGTGAGTCCTCATCATTCGAGGATGATCCTTATTTTATTATTGCATTAAAATCAGTTTATTTTCAGTAGATGGAGTTAGTTGGGGACATGTCCCATCAACTCCATAGTTCAGAGGTTTTTCGAACAAATGTATCAGTATTATGATTTCAATTTTTGATATTTTAGATATTTTGAACCTTATGGCAAGTTTCCGCCAGTTTTCTGCATTTGTTATATTATATTATGTAGTACTTAGGTAAAAATATCAGTAGAGGGTTAGCTTGTGGTCCTTCGGGATAATGAGCACCATGTGGCATTCCGATTATAGAAAATTGGGGCGTTACAAGATCCTTCCACCCTATGTTTGTTTTTGGACCCCTTTTTAATTTTCCGAGTGCCCTGTACAACCTTAAGGTTAGATGTTTACTATGTTTAAAAAAGATATGTACGAATTTAAATATGTTGCAAATGGTTACCGCTCGAATGGATACATCCACCTAGTTTGAAATGGGTCGCCTAGCCGATCTTCGTGTACAAGGTGAATGGGAAGATGTTCCATCACATCGAAGAATGCTGGCGGAAAAATCTTCTCCAGTTTTTTTGTGATAACAACAATATTACTTTCCATTCGCGCTAGATTTTCTTATTTTAATGTGGTGGCACATAAATCCTTGAAGAACAAACTGATCTCTGCTATTGGTTTCCATATGTTTTCAGGTAAACTAATAAAAGCAATTGGAAGTAATTGTTTCATGAAAACAAGACAATCATGGCTTTTCATTCCATGCAAAATTCCTTGTGTCATATCAAACCTCTTTCCAAAATTTGAGGCATATCCATCGGGCATCTTCAAACTTTAAACCCACTCACATATTTAACGTTTTTGGTCCAACTTGAATGTAAAGCTAGCCTTGGGCTTAAGAACATTGTCATTGGGCCTCTGCTGTAAGTGTAACTCTCTGCGGTTGCAATATTCTGGCAAGTCAAGTCTGGCCTTAGGATTATCCTTTGTTTTGCCGGTGACATCTATAACTATGTTGAACAAGTTGTCAAAATAATTCTTCTCAGTATGCATAACATCAACATTATTTCTAAGTAAATTATTTGGCCGGTATTCTAACTCCCAGAATATACTTTGCTTAGTCCAGTTATGTGAAACACCATATCCATCAAGCATGTACAATCGTTCCTCGCTGGCTTTAGCCAAATCCTGAACTATTTTCCAGATGTCATGACCAGACGGCCTTGGAGGTGGAACATCATGTTCCCTTCTATTTCTTCTAATTGCATTCTTAAGTCTCCTAAATTCTTGATCAGGTAGCAAAAAACAATGATGACCATCAAACCATGAATTTTTATTATCATATCTCAGTGTGAAAGATTTTGTTTTTTCCATGCAGTATGGACAAGCCAGCTTTCCAGCTGTCATCCACCCAAACAACATTCCATAAGCAGAAAAATCATTAACAGTCCACATTAGATATGTACGCAGATTGAAATTCTATTTAAGAGAGATTTCGCAAATTTCAACCCCCTCATGCCATAAATTTGAAGTTCATCGATCAATGGTTGCAAGTAGACATCTATTCCCCTTTTTGGATTACGCGGGCCAGGAATAACACAATTCAGAAATATATAGGGACTAGTCATCAATAGTTTAGGAGAAAGATTATAAGGAGTGATAAATTCAGGCCAACATGAATATGACGCACCACCAACTGAAAAAGGAGAGAACCTATCCACATATAATTCCAATCGAATATTTCGTAGCTCAGCTGCAAAATCTAGATAAGTTGCATTAAAATACTTCCAAGCCTCTCCATCAGCCGGATGACACATAACACCAGTGGGCCTTCTATTTTCACTGTGCCATCTCATATGAGGAGCTGAACTGTTTTAAGCATACAACCTCTTCAACCTTGGTATAAGAGGTAAATAATGCATTGCCTTAATATTAATTTTATTTCTAGTAGAACCACACTTATATCGAGAGAGCTGACAAAACTTACAGAACTCTAGGTTAGCATCTTCCTTAAAGTATAACATGCAGTCATTTTCACAATAATCAATTCTAATTGAGGAGAGACCTAACTTTGACACCAATCTTTTTGCCTTATAGAATGAATTAGGAACCTCCAAGCTGGGGTCAACTAACTCTTTAATAAGGTCAATCATTGAGTCCATTCCTCCTTCAGTAATATTTCAGTCATATTTAATACTTAATAATCTAACAACAACAGACAAACGAGAGTGCGAACACCCGTCAAACAAAGGATGACTAGCAGCATACAATTCTTTGTAGAAATTGCCCGCTTCGCTACTAGGAACATGTTCAATATTTTCCCTAAAGTCAACCCCGTGTTGCATCCCAAAAGCATTGTGCACCATTTCTGTCATCCTAGTATCTTGATATTCATTATGCGCTGCAGATCTACTACTTTCTCCAACAACAAAGTTATTTTGCGGAACATCACCATGAATACCATGCAATCTTAAAAAGTCCTCATGAAACCTCTTTCTATAAAGATGTTCCTTTACATCTTCTTCACTTACAAGATTTATACCATCACATCTAACACAAGGACAATGAATAACCCAAAAACGTGTCTAAACATCAAGTGTCTTAGCATGTTCAACAAATCTTTTGACACCTTTAACAAATTCCTCCCTAATACCCAATCTATTATCATTGTTTCGGTGATATATCCAGCTATAATCAGGTTCCATCTATGCATTCAATCAGATTAAACTAATTAGATCAAGTCACAAATAGTTAACCATTTTCAAGTAACTAATCCACCAGACAAGTCACATTCTAAACAAAAAAATCACCACTAAAGTCCCTACACTTAACCATTTTCAGGTAACTAATCCACCAAAAAAGTCACATTCTAAACAAAAAAATCACCTCTAAAGTCCCTACACTTAACCATTTTCAAGTAACTAATCCACCAAACAAGTCACATTCTAAACAAATAAATCACCTCTAAAGTCCCTATACTTAACCATTTTCAAGAAACTAATCCACCAACAAGTCACATTCTAAACAAAAAAATCAACTCTAAAGTCCCTACACTTAACCATTTTCAAGTAACTAATCCACCAAACAAACCACATTCAAAATAAAAAAATTCCCTTTAAAGTTTCTACACTTAACCATTTTCAAGCAACTAAGTGTCAAAACAAAACCACATTCAAAACAAAAAATCCTCTTTAAAGTCCCTAAACTTAACCATTTTCAAGAAACTAAGTGTCAAAACAAAACTACAATCAAAATAAAAAAATCCTCTTTAAAGTCCCTAAACTTAACCATTTTCAAGCAACTAAGTGTCAAAACAAAAAAAATCTCCTTTAAAGTCCCTACACTTAACCATTTTCAAGCAACTAAGTCTCAAAACAAACCATATTCAAAAAACAAAATTTCCTTCAACGTCCCTAAACTTAACCATTTTCAAGCAACTAAGTGTCAAAATAAAACCACATTCAAAACAAAAAAATCCTCTTTAAAGTCCCTAAACTTAACCATTTTTTCAAGCAGCTAAGTCTCAAAACAAAACCACATTCAAAACAAAAAAATCCTCTTTAAAGTCCCTAAACTTAACCATTTTCAAGCAACTAAGTGTCAAAACAATAAAATCTCCTTTAAAGTCCCTACACTTAACCATTTTCAAGTAAATAAGTCTCAAAATGTAACGCCCCAAATTTGATACTCGAAACGCTACACGGTGCTCATGACCCCGAAGGACCAAAATCTAACCCATGACTGATATCTGTACCTATATACTGCATAAAATACTTTATAATGCGGAAACATAAATTGAAAGGCCATAAGGTTCAAAATTGAGACATAGTATCTGATAAAAATGTAACATCTGGGAGGGGTATAACTATCCAAAACAACTGAAATAAGCTATCTGAATATACTGTAGTCTAGAAAGCCTCTAAAACGTGACTGTCTGAATAAGAAGTTGATGGGACGTCCCAAACTAACTCTAAATAATAAACTAATTACTGGGATAATAAAATGATCATGTCCTCGAAAGATGAGGACTCACTTCTAACTCTGATTGCTGAGACTGGAATGCTACTGGTACTCTGGAGCTCGTGTCTTTGAACCTATGGTATAAAACTCCATAGCGCGAATGCGTCAGTACTTTGAATGTACTGGTATGCACGTGAGGTAGGCTAAATGCATGAGATTCATATGTATGAACAATAATGATAACAAACTGACTATCATGAGCATGAGAATACAAGCATGAGATATAATAACTGACACTAATATCGTGATAACTTGATTATTGAATCTGAATACTGATAACATGAGTGACTGTATCTGACAGTCCTGATTCTGATGAAACTATATGAGTTTCGTACTAAGATGAGTTGCCTGTATCTGACCGTCTTAAAATCTAAAGAACTATCTGAGTTCTTGACTGATACTGATATTAAAACTGTGGGAAGTAGTTATCTAACCGACATGCCCCAAATAACATTTTATAGCTGATCTGGGGTCCAATCTGTGCCCTAATTGGAAGGGTGTCAATACCGCGCAACTGGTAAGGACAATATATGAGTGATCCTTAACTAGTAGGTTACTCTAATAAGAACGGTGGAGACCCTCAACTAGCAGGTTAAGACACCTCATCTACCCTCAATTAGTAGGTAGGATGTCTCAACCTACGATGGCTACGTAGTTCTAGAATGCAAGGATTGCTCCTAAGAATGACACCCTCATCTGATATTGTGTGTTCCCATCCTTGGGTTCACTCGGTGCTAATTCCTACTCCCATCTGAATAGGCTCTGAACATAATTTACTGAACTGAACATGGGCCGAGTTACTGAATTTCATTGACTGATGGAATACTACTGATATCTGACAACTAACTGAGTTCATGAGATCATGGAGATTTCCTGAGTCATAAGACTGTCTGAAGTCCAAGGATTCATAGCTTGACTGAGAGTATCGTGGAAACATGACATGGCTCTAGGCACACAACTAAGTTTCAGGTACGAGTACCTCCAGGACTCGATGGAAGAAAACTAACCAAGCACAACTTACTTGAACATATAACTAACATCATAATCCATAATACATTTATAGAATCATTTCATTAAAACATGTGATAGGCATAACTTGTACATACATGGGGATTTCATGGTATCATGCTAGTTAGGCACTTTTCCTTCATCTAGGCATTTAATCAAACATATTGTAGGCATAGTACATGTAAACATCATTGTACAATAATTAAACATCATGGTTCAATTCTAATTTCATCATTCAAGGATTTAGTTATAGGTTTGCATGAATCTATATCTATAATAATTTAACCCATATAGAATTTATCACCCAACATAGAGTAGAATTCAATTTCTTATTATCCACACGAACAAGAGCAGCCCAATTATGAAATTCATAAGAAAATCCATAAACTTGAATTTAGAAAAGGGATTCTTGGGCTTCATGGACGAAAGGAGTCCAGGAATGAACACTATGCATACCTTGATTAGTAAATACACGAAGATTGACGGAGGAAATTCTTGATTCTGAATCTTCTATGAAAAACCCTAGGTTGTTCTTGAGAGGTTTTTGAGAGAAGAGAGTGTATTTTGGGTGAAAAGTGGCTGAATCACATGTTAAAGGGCTTAAATAGGAGTGGGGAATTGACCCTTTTAACCTTGGACATATATTGTAATTTCAGTAAAAAATTCCCGAATTGGACCCCTGGCGTGATGCGGCTCTATCGCACAGTGTCACTGGAATTTGACAATTGAGAAACTGAGGGATGGCGCGACGCGGAGCCATCACATTGCCCTTTTTTTGCGACCTGGAACTTTGGCGCGACGCGGAGGAAATCCCGCCGAGACACTGGAAAAGGACAATTGCCATTTTAGCTTGTGGCACGGCGCGCCATTGACCAATATGACGCTGTTTTACGATGGGGACTTGAAATAGTCATAACTTCTTACCCGGTTATCGGATTTAAACGATTCTTATATAGATGGAAAGCTTACTGAATTTCCCACGTGACAAAAAGTGAAAATCTTTAAAATACCATGTGTACAAAAGTGGATTCATCTTTCAAAGAAAGCTTCTAACCTTCTTAGGACAATTTCAAGCTAGAAAAAAGTACGAGGTATTACACAAAACAAAACCACATTCAAAACACAAAATTCCCTTCAACGTCCCTAAACTTAACCATTTTCAAGCAACTAAGAGTCAAAATAAAATCACATTCAAAACAAAAAAATCCCCTTTAAAGTCTCCGCACTTAACCATTTTCAAGCAACTAAGTCTCAAAATAAAACCACATTCAAAATAAAAAAATCCTCACAATACAAGAAACAAGCAACAACAAGACCAACAAGATGTCAACAACAATGCTAGTGAATCGAACAAGGCCTCACACGGCTTCACTAGACTTTAATATGATCAATAACAAGAAGATAACGACAATGCTAGTGAATCGAACAAGGCCACACACGGCTTCACTAGACTTCAATATGAAAAATAAAAAGGTTTCATTATAACAAATTAGAGAGAAGTCAACTTACCTTAGCTTGGCCTAAATTAAAGTGAAAGAGATAAGTGGTCACCAAAAAAATAGCAAAGTAATTCTTTTCCTGAATTCGGATTATGTCAAATGGTAACATCAAATTCCAAGAAACCCATTAGGCTAGTAGAATAAAAAAAACTTGATCATTACACAAAATAACAAAAATCTTGGCATCCTTATTTTCTAGTATTTTAGCTTAAAATCACCATACACAAACCACCAACATACTAAAACTACAATGGAGTATCAATAAAAATAAATCCTAAATTACTTGCTAGAATTGAAAGGAAATTACCAACTAAAATTATGTAATGAATCATAATAACTAAAATTGAATCTTCAACTAACTAAAAAGAAATTTCTTCAACTAAAATTGAATCTTGAGCTAACTAAAAGGAAATTTCTTGAACTAGAATTGAATCTTGAACTAACTAAAACTAAATTTCCATTACTTTTTTAACTTTCAACTAACTAAAATTATGTAACGAAGTATAATAATTAGAAAAAATATGAAAAATATATACTTTGAGCTAACTAATATTACTACCAAAGAAATTTTAGTTACTACCAAATATGAAAAATATATACTTTGAGCAAACTAAAATACATACTTTAGCTAGTATCTAACAAGAAAAATAAAGAGTTAAAGTTTTAGAAACTTACCGGAGCTAGGGACAGTGGAAATCGGCGGAAATGAGGTGAATTTACGGATTTGAGGATCTGGAAAATTTGGGAAAGTTGGGGATCGGGTAAACAATTTTTTTTTTTGTGTGTGTGTGTGGTGGTGGTGGTGGTGGTGGGGGGGGGACTGATTTGGTGTTTTTTAATTAAAAGGGTTAAAACTGAATGAGCCGGGTCGGGTTGGTTTATTAAATTAATTATTATTTTTTACTAATTAATAAAAATCGATCACTTGTGATCGGTTTTAATTAATTAGTAAAAAAATTATTAATTAGTTAAACAAAATTAAAATTTAGTTTAAAAAATTAATTAATTAAGTTAATTCAAATTTTACAAAAATGATCACAAAGTAAAATATAAGTGTTCGACTTACTTTTATACAAATTATTATCGAAAAACAATAACATGTGCACAATTTTAATAAAATGATTAAATTCATATAATTAATTATGTTAACTATATTAACGCAATGCGAATATGTACAAATCAGATACTTGGTTATTTTATCAAATCGTTAACAGGATTAGTATATTTCCTCAATAATATAATAATATCAATGAATTTTGCGAATTATGATAT
>NC_061111.1:208733575-208747625 GCF_002878395.1 Capsicum annuum | reverse complement strand
ATATATATATATATATATATATAAAATATCGTAATTAAAAGCTAATTCGCCAAAAATTTATCGTAATTTGCAAAAGTTATTGATATATATATATAAACCTCGCTCGTAATACAACGTGGTAATCAAATAAATTATCGATTAAATGTGTTACGTTATTTGGCACGATCGTTCAATGTTCTGTCTCCCCCTCCCCTGCTTCCTTCCCCCCCTCTCATATACCTCGTTATCCTAGTCTTGCGTTATTACAACTTCTAAAACATACATGTGTCTACATTGACCGAAAATAGTATATCTATACTTCCTCAATAGTTTGATATATATCAATGTATCAGTCAAACTATTTTGATATATAGATTTAGTTATCTAGTTTTTGATTACTACATACGACACTACACGAGATATACATATATAAGCATATATTCAATTGTCTATCAGCTTTAAAATACGTACAATAAATATCACATACACGATTTTACTATCCCATAATAATATATAATGTATTTCACAAATATTCGAATGAATTATAGATTATATTATCTTATGTCATTAATATACCTTTAATGTATAATATGTATATAGTATATACATATACCTACACACACACACATATACACACTATCATCTATATCAAGTTCTAAATGCGTACTATATATATCACACATACGTACACAAGTATATTATTATCCAATAAAATAATGAGATGTGTTTGTTATACATACTCAGAGGAGTGATCGATTAATTATATTTGATTAGCTTAGTAAACTAGGTTTTGACTACATCGTTCATCAATCGATCACTACATCATATATAAATATCCAAAATTATATATATATATATATATAAACTTTTGAATTCGTACTATATATATCACATCCACAAGTATATATTACCTTATAATAGAACATATTTATTATATTCTGATGAATTATTGGTTATATATTACATAATTATGCCTGTAAATACGTACTATAAAACATCGCCTTTCAAATATGTACTATAAAGATCAGTTTTCATATTTCAATTATGTATACGACAGATTTCAATGGTCTATCTCAACGGTATGATATATATATATATATATATATCGATATTTATCGTATGTATAAAGGAAAATATTTATTTTATATATTGAAATATAAGTAAAACATAAAAATTACGTTATACATAATTTGTATATTATATTTGATGTATTTTTTAGTGTAAGTTTTTTCACATTAGATTGATTAGTTTTATTATTATTATATCAGTTATTGACTACATGTAATCAGTATAGTTTTAAAAAATAATAGTAAATTAGATTATTTATTAATAAAGTAAATATATTATATTATATTATATATGTAATTTAATATATTATTTTTACTAATAACAATAATTAGATTACATAAAGTTAATATACAACGTTTTATATAATTATTTTATAAAAATAATTATTTAGTTTTTATCTTTTTTTATTTCCAAAACAAACCACATGTGGTTGGTTTTTAAATTTTTTATTAGTATTATTTAAATTAAAAACAACCACAAATGGTCGTTTTTTAAATTTTATTTTATTTTGTGATTTCAATAAAAACTACCACTAGTGGTAGATTTTCTATTAAATTAATTAATAAAAAATTAATTTATTTTTATTTTAAATAAAAATCGATCAAAAGTGGTGATTTTTGTAAAAATATTTTCTTTTTTTAATAAATTTAAAAAACAGACCACTTATTAAAAAAGAATTTTTAAAAACCGACCACTTGTGCTTAGTAGTGTATGACCAAGTTTGTTAAAAGTGCTTCCAAGTAGTTACTTTTCTGGTAAGTACGTGTCATAAAAGTACTTGTAGGAAAAATCTATTTTAGTTTCTTCCACTCCCCCAAAAACACTTATTTTCTCCGAACGATTGGGCAAACAGGCTAATAATCAAGGTATTACTATATTAAATTAATTAATCTCGATTCAAACATTGAAATTCTTGGATAGTCACGAGAAAACGCCATAGAAAAATGTGATACATATTAAATTTTTTTTATAAAGTATTGATTTTTTATATCTTAAAAAGCTGTCAAAACCCTCATTGTGGGAATACAGTGACTTTATTGTTGTTGTTATCTTGATTAGCTTGGGACCAGATTTGGCGCTAATCTCTTGGACATTGATATGAGTTATAGAAACATTTTTAAAATGGTGTTATGTACTTTGTTCGCACCATGAAAAATCTTCTCTCAAACTAAATCTTGCATGGTTCATTGTAAAAAATTGAAGGGTCACTCAAATCTAGTACTGCATTGCCCACCACCAAGTCTGACAGATTTATTTGGAGACCCATTAAGTGTCACCCACATTACAACTGCCAGTTGGTACAATTTTAGTCGGCCTCATACCTAAGTAAACACACTCTTTCACATAGTCATGTGATACTATTTGTTTTTGGCTAGGGCAACACATTATTTTCACATAAGGAGTCAAACCCTATAAGGATATCTCTACACCTTAACTGTAACTTTGTTTTTCCCTTTAAGTTCAACTTTGAATGTGGGACTCTGCGCACTCCGAACATACTATAGATCAGGGAGAGCATCTACTTAAGTTAAGATCTTCCCTAAGATCTAATTCTATTTTTTTTTTTCTAGCCTCGAAAATCTAGGAAATTTTGAAAAGAAAACAAAAAACTGTATACAAATAGAATGTGTAATCCATCAAGTGCACAAATAACGGAAGTCAAAGGTTTTCACAAACTCGTTAAATAAGACGTAGAACAACTATTTATCATAAAAGTAAAGCAGGTTATATCATCATTGCGATACAAAACTACAATAAAATAATTACAAATAGTAATATCAAATTTCCAGTTAATTTCAGAAACATAAGGAGTACTTAATATAGTACAATGTTCTTGAATTTAGGTACCTAATGTTACAAGATCAAAATAAGTAAATACAACTATAGATGTCAGCGGTGAGATATTCTGAAATTAGGCACCTAATTTCTGGGAAGAGAGGTTAGGGTACAGATACGAATGACTTCTAATCTATGCTCAATAAATTTATATGTTTCATTGCGTGTGTGAAAAATATTTGTCATCAAGTTTCTTTTTCTTAACATTTAGTGTACTTTGAGGAATTTGTATAAATTACCCGTACTCGTATAACCTGTTCTGTACAGAGAGTCATTGCAAACAAAGTAATCATATTCAAAATCAAGCATAATGAAGCAGGGGATTGATGTGGAGGATGACCAAAAGCAGGATAAACGCAAGAACAACAAAGGTGAGGTAGAGAGACTGTTATTAGGATAAAAGGAAGATGGGTGAAATTACTAACCTCAAAAGAGCGGCCGAATTCAGACAACTGTGTATTCAAGAATCGTGCTAATAGTAACTTGCGTTCAAGCATGAAATTTACCTGCTATACGGAATTATAGATGAATAGGGGAATTAGCACACCTTGTCACAGTTACAGACAAAAAATGGCATAAACGGAGAATTAACTGCGTACCATTTGTGCAGAATGAGAAATTTATGACTAATTTCACTTGCATTCAACAAGGCCTTAAGACGTCTGCATACTATTCATCACTGGGAAACTCAATTTCCATAGATGTAAAGTCCAAAGATATCAGAGCTGCAATAACTAGTTAACATGGAAAAAGTTGAGATCTTTGGTCAATAGGTAAAATGGCAGATGTAGGAAAGACGTTCGATAGTTGCCAGGTAATCGACTAAGGGAAGATAAGCACATAAAGAATATGCGTGTTACTTGGATTTTCAAGAACTGACATTCTCAATCTCCGTTCTGGTGCCCTACATTTTCAATTGAAATCATCCAATAGAAACATTTAGCTTATACTCTAGTATCGGTGTGTGATGCACAATTACAACCATTTCACTTTAACTGAATGCTTTTTTGTCACCATCTCGTTAAAACATACATTTTCCAACAACATCTCCTTTTTATTTCTCTCTTGTTTTGTAAGTCCTCCAACAACACCCCTAAAGATAAACCTGGTTTACCTTCAAATGATCATCACGTCATAAATCATCCAAATCCTCGATAAGAATTTTTATCCAAGAAAAACAATGACTATTATGGAAAAAACTATTAAAATTGAAGAAGAATGAGTGATTTAGCTCGTATGAAAGATTCCTATGGAGAAGAAAAATATCTGGAAACTGCAGAGAGAATATTTGCTGAAAGAGAAAATGGGAATCCTTAATCCTTCCATTGATCAGTAGGTAGTTATATACATGTAATTAATCTATTAGCTAATCATTAGGACTTAACTAATTATAGGCTAACTAACTAACTAACTATTACATGTAATTAATTACAAATACTTTGACTTCTCAATATCCCTCCTCAAGTTGGAGGTGAGGATCTCACTGCCAACTTGTTCAACAGAGAAACATGTTTGATTCCAGTGAGAGCCTTTATAAGGATGTTGTCTAGTGGATTTGAAGTCTCTGGGTAGTGAAGTGTGAACAGCCCCTCTTGAAATTTCTTCCTCACAAAGTAGCAATCCACTTTAATGTGTTTAGTACACTAATGAAATACTAGGTTTTTGGCTATATGTATAGTAGATTGACTATTACAGTACAATCCAATGGGAGAAGGATTGTGAACTGTCAATTCATCAAGCAATCTGTGCAACCAGACAAGCTCACCTACACCCTTTCTCAATGATTTGTATTCAACTTCTGTAGAGGATAATGAGATAGTTTCCTATTTCTTAGACTTCCAACTAATAGGACTATTCCTTAGCAAGACCAAATAACCACTAACTGATCTTCTTGAATCAGGGCATGATGCCCAACCAGAGTCACAATATGCTTTGACACTGTAGTCTGAATATCTGACATGTAAACTCCAAGAGTAGAGTCTTTTTTCAAGTATCTAAGTAGATGAAATACTGATTGTAAGTGAGGTATTGTAGGGTCCTACATGCACTGGCTCAATTATTGTACACTAATGTTTATGTCTAGCCTTGTAATAGTCAAGAAATTTAATTTTCCAATCAACTTCCTATAGTATATGCGATCAGATAAGGGTGTACCTTCTTTAGCACTCAAACTTTTACAGTGGGATCAAGAGGAGAGGAAAAACTGCTATAGGTAAGACATTCATATTCCTTCAAAAGGTCCTGAACAAACTTTCTTTGTGAGATGATTACCTCTCCTTTAGTCTAAAGCAATTCCATCCCCAAGAAGAAATGCAACTTTCCAAGATCGTTGATCTTGATCTTGAAAGTGTTGTGGAGAAATTCTTTTAGGTTGTTGATTTCTTTGAGGTGTGTACTTGTGATCACAACATCATCAACATATACAACTAAGAACACTGTCAGTAAACCATTTTTCTTGTAGAAGAGGGAATAATCATGATATAAATATTGATAGCCTTTGAATGATAAAGCCTCTTTGAGCTTAGCATACCGCTGCCTACTTCAAACCATAGAGAGATTTGTTCAACTTGCACACCAAGGTTCTATCAAATACTTCCAAACCTTGAGGTACTTGCATATATACTTGTTCATGGTGATCTCCATGAAGAAAGACATTGTTAACATTGAGTTGGTACATGGGCCAGCCTTTATTAACAACATAAGCAATAAGAGTTCTAATAGTAGTCGTCTTGACTACTGGTGAATTAGTCTCAATATAGTCCACACCAACTTGTTGCGTGTAGCCTTTTACTATTAATCTAGCCTTAAATCTCTTAATACTTCTATTTGCTTTATGTTTAATCTTGTAAACCCATTTAAACCAAATGGATTGCTTACCAGTTGGAAGATATACAAGGTCCCAAGTATGGTTGGCATGAAGAGCTTCAAACTCTAGTTTTATGGCCTGCCAAGCGGGACTGAGTGCAGCCTCTTCATATAAATTTTGTTCAACATCATTGAAAATATTTTCAAGTAAAGACGAATGGGTGGATTTAATAGATTCATGAGATATGTGATTATATTTAGTGAACAGGGCAGTCAAAGATAATGGATTTATGGGTTGAATTGTTTTAGGCTTCAAGGTGGGATAGATAAAGTCCTGTAGATGTATAAGGACTTTATTAGTTCTGAGGGATTTTCTTTGTACTATTGGTTCTGAAGATGTGGTTGGTACAGTAGGTGGAGTGACATATGTATTTGGTGTATGTATGTGAAATTGATTAGAGGTATTTGAAGGTGACATGAGGGTTGAATCAAAATTTAAGCCATCAGAGATCAAAGGAAAATTGTTATTTGTGTCATTTACATCCTTATTAGCAGTTACAAAGTATGATAGTAACATCAATACAGTCAAATGATGGACATGGGGACACAAAATTAAGTACATAGGAAAGGTTTTAGTTTTAGTAGATAAGGTAAAAGGAAAAATATGCTCTAGAAAGACTATATCTCTGGAAACTTGTATTTTCTTAGTATCAAGACTCATTACCTTATAAACCTTGATCCCAAAGGGATATCCAAGAAATATATAAGGGCTCAAGTTTGTCTCTGTGCACTTTGGGTATAGTAGGAAAACATAAGAAACCTAATGATTTCAAATGAGTATAGTTAGGCTTCTTATTGTATAAAAGTTGATAAGCATATTTGTTGTGTAAATGAATGGAAGACAGTCTATTTGTAATATGTGTGGCTATTAGGATACATTATCCCTAGTATCTCATAGGGAGTTTTGATTGAAACAAGAGTGCTGTTACAGTTTCTAGTAGATATTTATGCTTTCTCTCCATAATGCTATTTTGTTATGGAGTGTATGGACAACTTTTCTAATGTATTATGCCTTTGGTTTGAAAAAAAGAATGCTTTTTTTTGGTAAACTAAAGACCATTGTCTGATCTGACTATTTTCATGGTGGTTTTGAACTGTTTTTCAATTATATTGGCAAAAACTTTTAAAATTAATAGTGCATTACTCTTAGTACTCAGTAGATGAGTCCAAGTGGATCTGCTATAATCATCTACTAGTGTGATAAAGCACTTGAAGTGATCATATATGTATACATGGTAAGGCCCCCAAAGGCCTACATGAAGTAATTCAAATGGGGATGTGGTATGTTTAGTATTGCTGGTAAAGGGTAATCTAGCCTGCCTTTCCATGGGACAGATAGTGCACACAAATGGTTGTTTGGATGAAAATGTGCAGGCAATGTAGTGATATCTCTCAGTTTGAAAAAGGGGTACATGGTCAAGTCTATTAGGTCACAACAAATTTACATCATTAATAACAGAAAAACAAGAACATGTGGAAAACAAGTCACCTATTTTTCTTTGAATTTGAAACATACAAGTGAGGAAATGGAATATGAGAGGAACTCAGACAAACCTTCTCAGTAGAAATAGGAAAGTACACGAGGTTTTGACTAGCTATGTCAGCATCAAATGTGTTACTATTTTTATTCTTATTGACTAAAGGCTTTAGAGAAATAGTACTTGAATAACAACAACATGAGGAAACTTCATTTGTGTCATCATTGGAATGCCTTAGACCTCTGGAGCAAAGAAAATATTGTCCATCTTTCCAATTACCAATCGCCTGACATTAGACACAGTGAATCAGTAAAGAAAATTATTCATTTTAGGGAGGATGACAATGAAGAACTGATATGAGATTGTATTTAAATGAGGGCACATACAACACTTTTGTAAAGTAATCTTTGGTGTAATATTCACATCTCCAATATTTAGGACTTTCATTCTATAGCTATTAGAAAGGGACAATAATAGTGGGTAAGATATCCTGAAGATGGTACTGAGAGATTTTTTGTTAAATATCATGTTGTTTGATACCCCAAATTCTATAATCCACAAGTCAACACTAGAATCAAAACACTTGCATGATGAATTAACAAAATTAATTGATGATGTACAAATTACAGTACCTGAAAAATTGACAGTACTAGTGCTAATAGTTGATTTATGATCTTTCCCTGCATTTTAGGCTAGAACTGTTACATACAATTGATGAGTTAGTTGTATTGATCTCTTGTAAATGAATTTTTGTGGCAAGTTTATGTTGAAGCTTCATCTCCATTGATATGAGTCATGCTATGTGGAATTCCACAATCCTTAGCAACAACCTTCTTTTCTTTGTAGTTTAAATTAGAATATTGTCTATATTGTAAACCTCGATGATCTTGAGTTCTGTAACTTTGATTACTCCCATGAGGATTATTCTGTGGATATCTATGTAATTTGTAGAAATTGTCCTTAATATGTCCCATCTTCTTATAATACTCAAAAAACAAACTACTTTTGTTATTGTTGTTACTACATGCATAGGAGTTACTCTTGCCTGAGTAATTTCTGATTCCTCCATAACCACCATTTTTGTGTGTAAAACCTTTCCCAAATGATATACTAGAGTAATTTGTCCTAAAAATTTTCCCAAATTTGTTTTGTTACTATAGTCACCTTCATAGGACTTGACATTCATTAAGGCCGATTCCATCAACATTTGATTATTTGGCTTGAATCCTCTCTATTTCTCCTCTTGTATCAGTAAGGAAAAGGCTTGTGCCATTGAAGGCAAAGGATTCATCATCAATATGTTTCTGCTCACTACTATGTATACCTCATTCAATCCCATAAAGAATTGGATCAAATGTCTATCTAGTTTTGCCTGATGCATACCATCATTAGCTCCATATACAAATAAACAATTGCATTGAGTCTTAAAATTCAAAGTACTTAATTCTTCCCTTAACTTCTTCAATTTCGTATAGTAGGTAGTGATATCTAAGGCAACTTGAGACAAAACATTAATTTTCTTTTGGATTTGATATAATTTTGCCCCATTTGTTTGGTCATACCATCTTACAACTCCTTCAAAAGCTCATGAGAATCATAAACATATTCCACACTATTCAATATCACCTTGGATAAAGAATTCAAAATACACGATGTCACTATATCATCACATCATTGCCATTGACAAACAAAAGGTGAATTTTTACTATGTTTCTCACAGCTACCGTTAATGAAACCAAGTTTGTTCTTAACCGATAAAACTCTTAGTACACTATATCTCCGTGATCTATAACCCAATCTATCAAATTGGATTGGCACCAACATCATTTCAGGACTATTAGAGGGGTGAATTTACAATGCATTGCTTGCATCAATGGTAGTGTTACTCGAACCAGTAGATCTTTCAATAGTTTCTACATTCATTGTAATCACCATTATTTCTAAAAGAATAATCATGTAGAAGTAAGAAAAACAGTGCTGATGTACTGATTTATGTAAAGAATCTATAAATTAATGGAGAAGATAGTAGATAATTCGAACGCAACAACAAACAGTGAAATTCATTATTTTGAATGCAAAAAATGAGTAACAGTTGAAGAAAAATAAATGCGATAGTAATAGAGATAAAAAAATTGGGGTAAATGTGCAAACCAATTCAGAATTTCAGCAGAGTAAAGAGCTCCAAATACACAATTTGTGCTCTGATACCATATTAAAATTGAAATAGAATATAGTGATTAAGCTCGTAAGAAGGATTCTTATGGAGAAGGAAAATATCTTGAAGTTGCAGAGAGAATATTTGATGAAAGAGAGAATGAGAATCCTTAATCCTTCCATTGATCAGTAGGTAAACTATATACAAAAAATTTATCCACAAAATATCTTGAGAACCATAGCTAGTTATAGCTATCATAACTGACTCCGTTGAGTCAACAACCAACACAACCTAATCTAGCAGTTAATCATTAGGACTTAACTAACTATGGGGTAAACTAACTATGGGCTAACTAACTAACTATTACATCTAATTAATTACAAATAATTTGACTTCTCAATAGAAACTAGGAGAAAATAGGACAAATATCATAAACCCATGTAGTATGCATACTCAATGCGGGGCACCAATATGAACAACAATCAATCATTGTCAATAATGGTAGACACCAACATAAACCTCAACCATAAATTAGTTGGGCTCAGCTAAAAGAATACTCTGTGTTGGAATGGTTTTGGTGATTGAAATGACAAATGAAACATGTTAGTTGAAGTGGTCCACTGAACTGATGTGCAGAGTTAAGGTAACACAAGTTTGTCACTGGAAGATGATGACAAGATAAGAGTACTTGAGATAAGGACTTGACAAAATCATAATGATTGATCACATGTGAAAAAGACGAAGTTGTGTTTGAGTACAACACTTGAAGATAATCTAAAGAAAGAGTTTCACTCAGCGTAGGAGATCGACTTGAAGTAGGACTTTTACTTTACCACAAACTCTCACTACTAAAAAAGGGCTAAAAAGCGACGCCAAAAGCGACGTTGGTCGTCACTTCTTTAGTTTAATTTTAATTTTAATTTATTTTTTATTAAAAGCGATGGCCAACGTCTTAATATGCATCGCTTTTTTTTGCGGATTTTGTGTCAAGTAATTAAAAAATAATTTATATATTTTTAATAAAAGTGACGGACAACGTCGTAATTTATTAAAAAATCATAATAATTATTTTTTATAAAATGACGTAGTCCGTCAATTTTTAAATTTAATTTTATTTTTGTTTATTCTTATTAAAAGCGATGGACAACGTCGCTATAATTTTTATATTTTAAAATATTAATTCAAGAAAAGCGACGTTGTCCGTCGTAATTTGTAATTTTTTTTTACAAAAAGCGACGGACAACGTTGATTTTGTTAAAATTAAATAAAAAATAATTTTTTGAAAACAACGTTGTTCGTCGCTTTTTAAATTTAATTTTTATTTATTTTTATTAAAAGCGACGAACAACATCGCTATAATTTTTATTTTTTAAAATATTAAGTCTAGAAAAGTGACGCTGTCCGTCGCAATTTATAGTTATTTTAAATTTTTCATTGTTTTTAGAAAATGCAACGGACAACATCGTTTTTTTTTTAAATTAAATAAAAAATATTTTTTTGAAAAGCGACGTTGTCCGTCGCTTTTTAAATTTAATTTTTATTAAATGGGATAGATAACGTCGCTATAATTTTTATTTTTAAAAATTTTAATTATAGAAAAGCGAAGCCATCCGTCATAATTTGTAAATATTTTTTAATTTTTATTTATTTTTTTCAAAAAGCAACGGATAGCGTCGCTTTTGTTAAAACTAAATAAAAATTAACTTTATGAAAATGATACTGCCCTTTGATATTTAATTTTTAATTTACTATTAAATAAATAATTTTTATATTAAAAAAATTATATGTATTCAATTATTTATCGAATACATTGATATCATACGATCGATTGATACAAAAAAATATACTGTTGAAGGTATAATATAATAATATAAGCTAAATTAAATGATAATTTATCATTATATATATACAAAATGTTGTATTACGAGGTAATTTACATGTGTATGTGATGTATCTAATACATATTGTGAAGTTTATAGTCAATCAACTATATCTGTTGAATACATTGATGTCATACGATCGATTGATCAAGGTAATAATATCTATTTTTAAATTATAATATAATAATATTAGCTAAATTAAATGATAATTCATTAGAGTAGAAATAAAATACATTGTATTACGAGGTAATATACTCGTGTATGTGATGTATATAGTTAAAAGTTAGCTAACTGAGTTTATATATCCAAATATTATGAATAATACGTTAACATCATATGATCGAGCTAATAATACACTATTGAGGTTATAATAATGAAGCCAATTAGTCGACAATTCATCATATTAATACATTGTATTAACGTAATCAAAATATCCAATTCAATATTTTTTAACCCAATTTCTAATCCCAATTTCACTATTTTTTTCTTGAAATTAGGGGTGTGCATCAGTCGATTCGATTTGGTTTTAAATATTATCGGTTTGGATTATTGGTTATCTATTTTTAAATAAGTTAAACCAATAATCAAATCAATAAGCATAAACCCTACATGATGTGTTCTATTTTACAAGAATCTTCAAGCTTGAATAGGCTTTCGAGAAGGTTTGCGTACACTGTACTCCCCACAGACCTATTTTGTGGGACTAAATCGGTTTAATTGTGTTGACACACAATTTTGACCTCACGATAGCCCTCTCAGGCTGCTATTTTATATAGTAATTTTAAGTAACATTAATTCTTACATGCTTAGTTTATTTTAATATCAACGTCTTACTATTTTTCTCGTCATTTAGGCTGCTATTTTATCAAAATTATTTGATTTCAATTGTTAATATTTTTGTACACATTATTCTTATATTAAATACATATTGACGTGTCACATTCATAATTTAAAAAAATGCACAAATTATTTTGGGACCATTTTCTATAATTTTAAAACTCAAAAACAATATTTTACATAATTTTATTAAATTATTTTTTTCATGCAATGTTGCACACTCATATTTTTATAAATATATTGTCTAGTTTTTTATTATTATTATTATTATTATTATTATTATTATTATTATTATTATTTATAACATTTATTTAAATAATAGTCTAAATTAAATCAGTTTATCTGATCTATTTATTTTCTGACCCAATTTTTTACCACAATATACCAATTTTAACCTAGTTTTTTTCAATTTATTACAATTATAGCAAATTTGTGACACAATTGAAAATTTATGTAAATTTTGATCAAATTCTCAACCTTTAAATCTCAGTCGTCGATCAAACCAGATCCAATGACTGAGATCAAATTACCCTCTCTTTTCTTTTAAAACACATATGCCGTCTCATTATTATTATTATTATTATTATTATTATTATTATTATTACATTTATTAAACAAGCAACCACTCTTATTTAATTTTCCTTTCTTGTGTTTAGTTTTTAGCTAATCTTTTATTCCAATTAGTATCAATTTTAGCCAAAATTAAATATCAATATAAATCCCAATTTAAATTCCAATTGACCTACTTTTAAATACCTTAATCTTAGCCGTTGATCAAAGTTGATCCAACAGCTGAGATCAGATTAACCAATCTTTTCTTTTAAACAAAATATCAAACCCTATCCTAATTTTCTCCCTCAAACATCCACCTCCCTCCCTTATACTCTCTCTCTAAGACTCACCATAACAAATACATCTTGCTCCCCCTCTCTCCTCCCTTGCTGCCTCACCACTTTTCCGATGAAACCACACCG
This sequence comes from Capsicum annuum, assembly GCF_002878395.1. Taxonomy (NCBI): domain Eukaryota; kingdom Viridiplantae; phylum Streptophyta; class Magnoliopsida; order Solanales; family Solanaceae; genus Capsicum; species Capsicum annuum. The sequence continues at coordinate 208,734,553 of NC_061111.1, read as the reverse complement.
ACGAAGCTCCTCAAGCTGCCACCGGCAGCTCCCTCTATTTGCGATGAACAACCACTGATGATCCAGTCTCCGACGACGGATGAACCAGCCTCTGCGCCACCAACTACCAGTCACCAGTCAACGCTGCAGCCATCGACCAGAGCCAGACCCTTGGTGAACAAGTATTTATTCGATCTCTATTCAATAGTTATAAGTCAATATAGTATATAAATTCTTGTAGTTGTCCATGATAAGTGTTATACCTTAAGCTTGAATTGTGATTGAAAATGCAAGGAAGATTGTTAGGATTGTAGTGCTAGTACATCAAACTTATCTAGTAGATTGACTTAACCTATGCATGAATTTATGTTTAGTACATTGCTAGTTAATGTAGTAGTGCAGATCTGAGGTGTGTCTTGTTTCTATATGGAGTAGTTAGTTGTGGATTTATACTTTAGGTGAAAAATTTTAAGGAATGCCAAGTGGAGTCTCGTGTATTATTAGTTGAGTAACATATTTGTTGTAATGCTATGTGAAGCGTATTTATATGTATTCTGGTTAGCTGATAGGTTTGCGTATGCCTATTTACAAAGAAAATTCTGGCAAAATTTTTTGAAATTTTTGAGAGTTAACAGAATTTTAGGACCACATAATGGATAAAATGAAGTGGAAGTTAAGTAAATGATCTCAACAAAATTTTAGGACCACATAATGAATAAAATGAAATGGAAGTTAAGTGAATGATCTCATGAGTGTCTTAGATAATTATAGGAGTCAAATAAGTTATAAGTATCATTCGAGGATGAAAATGATTTAATGTAGTTCTTGAAAGGTGAACTTGTGTTATGAAATTTGTAAAGTGTAATCACTTGAGAATGTGAATTCATGACTTGAAATTGGTTCAGTGTTGATACTTGAAATGTGAATTCATGACTTGAAAATGGTTAAGTTTAGTCACTTGAGAAGTGAATTAGAGAGTTGAAAATGGTTAAGTGTAGT
>NC_061111.1:208728652-208730575 GCF_002878395.1 Capsicum annuum | reverse complement strand
ATGTGTACTAGTCACTTGAGAAGTGTATTAGCGACTTGAAAATGGTTTAATGTAGTTCTTGAATAGTGAACTTGTGTTTTGAAATTTGTAAAGTGTAATATCACTTGAAAATGTGAATTCATGACTTGAAATTGGTTTAGTGTTGATACTTGACATGTGAATTCATGACTTGAAAATGGTTAAGTTTAGTTACTTGAGAAGTGAATTAGAGAGTTGAAAATGGTTGAGTGTAGTGTTTTGAAATGCGTACTAGTCACTTGAGAAGTGTATTAGCGAGTTAAAAATGGTTTGATGTAGTTCTTGAATGGTGAACTTGTGTTTTAAAATTTGTAAAGTGTAATATCACTTGGAAACATGAATTCATGACTTGAAATTGGTTTAGTGTTGATACTTGAAATGTGAATTCATGAATTGAAAATGGTTAAGTTTAGTCACTTGAGAAGTGAATTAGAGAGTTAAAAATGGTTTAAGTGTAGTGTTTTGAAATATGTACTAGTCACTTGAGAAGTGTATTAGCGAGTTGAAAATGGTTTAATGTAGTTCTTGAATGGTGAACTTGTGTTTTGAAATTTGTAAAAGTATAATATCACTTGAAAATGTGAATTCATGACTTGAAATTTGTTTAGTGTTGATACTTGAAATATAAATTCAGGACTTGAAAATGGTTAAGTTTAGTCACTTGAGAAGTGAATTAGAGAGTTGAAAATGGTTAGGTGTAGTGTTTTGAAATGTGTACTAGTCACTTGAGAAGTGTATTAGCGACTTAAAAATGATTTAATGTAGTCCTTGAATGGTGAACTTGTGTTTTGAAATTTGTTAAGTGTAATCACTTGAGAATGTGAATTCATGACTTGAAATTAGTTTAGTGTTGATACTTGAAATGTGAATTCATGACTTGAAAATGGTTTAGTTTAGTCACTTGAGAAGTGAATTAGAGAGTTGAAAATGGTTAAGTGTAGTGTTTTGAAATGTGTACTAGTCACTTTAAAAGTGGATTAGCGACTTGAAAATGGTTTAATGTAGTTCTTGAAAGGTGAACTTGTATTTTGAAATTTGTAAAGTGTGATATCACTTGAAAATGTGGATTCATGACTTGAAATTGGTTTAGTGTTGATACTTGAAATGTGAATTCATGACTTAATAATGGTTAAGTTTAGTCACTTGAGAACTGAATTAGAGACTTGAAATTGGTTTAGTGTTGATACTTGAAATGTGAATTCATAACTTAAAAATGGTTAAGTTTAGTCACTTGAGAAGTGAATTAGAGACTTGAAAATAGTTTAAGTGTAGTGTTTTGAAATGTGTACTAGTCACTTGAGAAGTGTATTAACGACTTGAAAATTGTTTAGTGTAGTTCTTGAATGGTGAACTTGTGTTTTGAAATTTTTAAAGTGTAATATCACTTGAAAATGTGAATTCATGACTTAAAATTGGTTTAGTGTTGATAATTGAAATGTGAATTCATGACTTGAAAATAGTTAAGTTTAGTCACTTGAGAAGTGAATTATAGAGTTGAAAATGATTAAGTGTAGTGTTTTGAAATGTGTACTAGTCACTTAAAAATGGTTTAATGTAGTTCTTGAAAGGTGAACTTGTGTTTTGAAATTTGTAAAGTGTGATATCACTTGAAAATGTGAATTCATGACTTGAAATTGGTTTAGTGTTGATACTTGAAATGTGAATTCATGACTTGAAAATGGTTTAGTTTAGTCACTTGAGAAGAGAATTAGAGAGTTGAAAATAGTTAAGTATAGTATTTTGAAATGTGTACTAGTCACTTAAAAAGTGGTTTAGTGATTTGAAAATGGTTTAATGTAGTTCTTGAACGATGAACTTGTGTTTTGAAATTTGTAAAGTGTAATAAATTGAAAATGTGAATTCATGACTTGAAATTGGTTTAGTGTTGATACTTGAAATGTGAAT